>NC_135449.1:16830606-16910606 GCF_051991255.1 Vanacampus margaritifer
GGTGATATTCCTCCAAAACGCATGCAGATGATGCCGCGCGGGTATATAGGCTCTATCAATGGCATCTGACTCACTGAAAAAAATAGGTTTTAGCTGATTAACTCTTTGACCACCAAAAACGTTAAATAACGTTTAGTAAAATCCTTCGGAGGACCGCCAAAGACCTTAAAAGACGTTCACTATGTTTATTTTGTTTATTTTTTGGAAACGGGTGGAGGAAAGCCTTGGCCAGCTGTGCTGAAAGTATCAAGCAGATCTAGTTAGTATAATGCCTATTTTTGGGCACTAGATGGCAGCAATGACTCTCTTTGGACAAGATTGGGTAGGCGTCAGTAGAAGACGTGAGGCGGAGCTCGAGTGTTGAGGGGAGAATGACTGAGGAAGCGAAAATGGCGACCGGTTGCAAGCAGCTCGCGCTAGAGCATTTTTTTCAAAGACGAAAAGCATCGACCAATGCTAAAGAGCACATTGATGACGACGATGATGATGATGGTGACTCCGAGGTTGACGCCGAAGTTGGAAGCGTTAACGCGGCGGCTATGATCACATCATAAAGCCTCACCGGCTAGCGATGCTAACGCCGTAAAACGCGGAGCACAACCGAGCACTTCTGCACAGGCGGACGTTCAATCGGACGACGAAGAGTACCCCGAGTCCAATGCATATTCATCGGAGGAGTGGGTACAGTCTGATCACGGAGAAGACACTGGTTATGGACTACGATGCCACCATGAATGGAGCGGATAAGATGGATCAGGACATCTCTTACCACCCGGTATAGGAACTGAAGGACACAAGGAAGCCAGACGTAACACCACCGTAACGTCACCGTATCATGATCCTGAGAGTAGACTTGATGGCAACATGGCCAAACACACACTGCAGTATATACTTGCTATTCCCCGGAAAAAAAGCCGGCAAGAAAGTGTAGGGTCTGCACGCGAAGGGGCAATCGCAATGAAACTAATCTGTTGTGCAAATCCTGCGGTGTCCCCTTGCACGCAGGGGAGTGTTACAAAAAGAAAAACTGTAGTTGAAACATCCACACAATTGTAAATAGTACCACGGTTGCACACATTTGTAAATGGACTCCATGGAAGGCCACCAGAAACGCCGGGAGATGGCGTAAATTGTCCGTCGAACTCCCGGATGACAGGATAGAAGCGAGGTGTGACCCCAATGGATCACCTGTGGGCGCAGCTGCTCTGGAACAAATAGTCTATTCGCCGGACACCCTTTTGGTGGGGTTGCCTCCCCGTTGGCTTGTTTCACTTCCCTCTCGATTGGCCATGTCACGGCTCCAATCACACAGTCCGGCGAAAGGATGGTCTCTGGTTCCTTAGTTACAGGCTCAGGATCGTAGAGACGGGACAGGGCGTCGGGTTTGACGTTTTGAGACCCCGGCCTGTAAGTGAGAGAGAAGGAAAACCGGTTGAAGAACAGTGCCCATCTGGCCTGGCGTGAGTTGAGTCTCTTGGCTTTGCGTATATATTCCAGGTTCTTGTGATCGGTCCAGACCACGAATGGATGCTTTGCTCCCGCAAGCCAGTGCCTCCACTCTTCCAGAGCAAGCTTGACGGCCAGAAGCTCTTTGTCCCCAACGTCATAGTTCCGCTCGGCCTTGGATAATCGTCGTGAAAAGAATGCGCAGGGGTGCATCTTTCCATCCTTCTCTGCGCGTTGAGACAGGACAGCTCCGATCCCCTCATTGGACGCATCCACTTCCACCATGAATTGCCGCTGTGGATCTGGTACTATGAGGATCGGAGCTGTGACAAATCGTTTCTTGAGTGCTTCAAAAGCGGCTTCAGCCGCCGGTGACCAACTGAACCTCACCAGAGTGGAGGTGAGGGCATGCAGAGGGGCAGTTATTGCACTGAACCCTCTGATGAAGCGTCTGTAGAAGTTTGCGAACCCGAGGAACTGCTGAACCTTCTTGCGGCTAACAGGAGTGGGCCACTCCGTCACGGCCCTAGTTTTAGCCGGGTCCATCTGAACCCTCCCTGGAGCTATGACAAAATCCAAAAAAGAGACGGTTTCAGCATGAAAGACGCATTTCTCGGCCTTAACATACAGTTTGTGCTCCAGCAGTCTTTGAAGAACCTTGGAAACATGGATCTGATGAGTGGCTAGATCTGTCGAGCATATGAGTATGTCGTCTAAATAAACATATACAAACTGGTCCAGAAAGTCTTTCAACACGTCATTGATCATGGCCTGGAAAACTGCAGGAGCGTTAGTGAGTCCGAAGGGCATGACCAGGTATTCATAATGGCCACTAGGTGTATTGAACCCTGTCTTCCACTCATCCCCCTCTCGGATCCTAATGAGGTGGTAGGCGTTGCGCAAGTCCAATTTAGTAAAGATCGTGGCTTGTTGGAGATTTTCAAAGACGGAGGACATGAGAGGAAGAGGGTAGCGGTTCTTTATCGTAATGTCATTAAGGGGGCTATAGTCTATACATGGCCGTAAGGAACCATCTTTCTTCCCCACAAAAAAGAAACCTGCTCCCGCTGGTGATGAGGAAGGACGAATCAGTCCAACCTTCAGGGAAGTTTCGATGTAATCCCTAAGGGCCGCCTTCTCTGGTCCTGAAACAGAATATAGGCGTCCCTTGGGAATGGTGGAACCAGGAATCAGTTCTATGGCACAGTCATAGGTACGATGGGGTGGGAGCGACATGGCCTTGGTCTTGCTGAAGATCTCCTGGAGGTGATGGTAGCATGGAGGCACGGTGCTCAAATTCGGGTATTCTGCGTCTTTGAAGGATTTGACAGAAATGTGATCAACCGTGGTGATGTCTACTTCTCGGTTTGGTGAACCAATCCCATGGCTCACACAATTCTTTCCCCATCCCAGAACTTCGCCAGTTACCCAGTCTACATGGGGATTGTGTTCACACAACCAGGGGTGTCCTAGGACCAGGGTCCGTGAAGGAGACTGAAAAACGTGAAAAACTAGGTGCTCCTTATGTTTGCCGACTTGGAGCTGGATGGGTTCTGTGATGTGCGTAATAATGAATAGTTCACTTCCATTCAGTGCCCTAGCCTTAATGGGCTTGATTAACGGCTCAGTCTTGGCTCCTAAATGTCTCACCAGCCCCCAGTCAATTAGGCTCTCGTCGGCCACAGAATCTATCAGGGCATAGAGGTCTGTGGGAGTGGTGTGATGATTGATCCTCACTGACGTGAGTCTTCGTGCAACCGCCGCCGGAGTCGTGACTTGACTCACCTCTTGGGTCCTTTTGGCTGGGCAGGCGACCACGAGGTGATCTTGGTTCCCGCAGTAGAAACACAGCCCTTCCCGCTGTCGACGCCGTCTCTCCTCCAGCGAGATCCGCGCTCTGCCCAGTTGCATGGGCTCTTCCTCTGGTTGCGTGGGAGCTGGTTGGCGCTGAACTGACAGGGATCCGAGAGGAGCTGACCCCCCTGATGTTGGGAAGCGCGGGAAGCCCTCCATTGTCCTGGTCCGGCGAGCGCGGCTCTGCGTCACCTCCTGCAGCCGATGATCCGTCCGTATGGCCAGGGCGATGAGGGAGTCCAAATCCGGTGGAAGATCGACTGCGATGAGAAGCTCCTGGATGGACGTTGCCAGGCCCTTGAGAAAAACGTCGTAAAGCGCCGTGGTGTTCCAGCCACTCTCTGCCGCAAGAGTGCGGAA
This sequence comes from Vanacampus margaritifer, assembly GCF_051991255.1. Taxonomy (NCBI): domain Eukaryota; kingdom Metazoa; phylum Chordata; class Actinopteri; order Syngnathiformes; family Syngnathidae; genus Vanacampus; species Vanacampus margaritifer. Next base: position 16,834,267 of record NC_135449.1, read on the forward strand.
GCGTATGGCATAGTCACTCACGGAGTCCCTTCCTTGGATCAAACTGCTTAGCTGCCGGGCCTTTTCCCGGTCGGAACAGGCTGGGTCAAAGACTCCCTGAAGAGCGGCTCGGAATTTCGGGGCGGAGCTGCAAAGTGGGGAACAGCGGGCCCACTCTGCCGTGGCCCTGGCTCTGGCTCTTCCAGTCAGGTGAGAAATCATGAAAGCCACCCGTGAACGATCTGTGGGAAAAGCCTGGGGGGAGTACTCAAAATGAATGTCACAGTCTGTTAAAAAGGCCTTGCATTGTCCTGGCTCTCCAGAGAATCGCTCAGGAGAGGCTAACTTGATCCCTGATCCGGTATATGGCACGGGTGGGATCGGCAAGGTAGCTTGAGTCTCTGGCTCGGACGGAGGGATATTGGTGCGACTTCGAGCACCCGGAATCTGAGCTGAAAGCTCGGTCATTTGCGTTGCCATGGCGGTCTGAAACTCCTCCTGTCGGCGTAGACGGGCATCCTGAGCCCGCAAAGCTGCGATCAATTGCTCTCTCTCTGCTGAGTCCATGCTGGCCGAAGGGTTCTGACACAACGAGGCTGTTTTTGGACTCAGACGCAGAGGAAGAGGTGGAGGGTAAAGCAGCTTTTAATTAACAAAACAAAAGCTCTTCGATGAGAGGTAAAAAATAAAGACTATACAAACATTAACTGAAAGCGCTCCAAAATGGAGGAAGTTCAAAACTACATACAAAAACAAAATTCACTCTATGACTAAACCAAACTAAGCTATACAAAATTACAAACAAAGGTTCTCTCACGAGACAAGGCAATAAAGGCAACAAGGCAATTGGGTATCAAGGCTGTGGTCTATGGCAGGCTTCAGTGGCTCAAACGAAAACCCTTCGGCACAAGACAGGGAAAACGCAGACTATTTAACACATGAGGGTAATGGGGAACAGGTGGAAACAATCAGGGATCAGGGTTGACACAGACACCACACGAGGAAGGGCAAGTGACCTGAAACGAGAGGAGTCAGACTTTTCACAATAAAACATGAAATGACAAGACACCCTCACCGCGGTGTGACACATTTTTTGTGCAGCGCGTCATTGCTATAACGTGGTGCGCGCATGGGGACAAACTGCCTTGTTCGTTTTGGATTTATTTTCTGGACTGTATTGTGCTATAAAAATGCCAATGGCGTCGTCAAGTACAGTATAGGCATAATTAAGATAGCACCATACCCACTCAGGTTTCATATCTTCTTCCTTTGAGAAAGAAAAAAAAAACTGTCACAGGTGACACGCAGCAACCGGTCCGTTTTGGTGGCAAATTTATGCATGCATGTGCTAATGATAGTCTGAAAATAAATATTAGAACTAAATTTGCATATTATTATTATTATTATTGTTGATTATTGTGATGACTTGCAGCCGCTATAGACACAAAACATTGTCACCAAAATGTATAGTATGTAGGACTCATGTGCACATGTGCAGACATGTTACAACCATAGTCTGGAAATATTAGAATTTTTGATAATATTTGAAAGCGTTCATTATTATTATTATTATGATTTTTTATTATTATTATTATTATTATTATCATTCTATGAATGTGCAGCAGCGCTTTCATCTTAAATATTATCCAGATTTTTGTGAGCTTAGTGCATTTGTTTGCACATGTACTCATAAATTTGGGGGACAATCAGTCATGTTTTTCATTCATAATACCGCCGTAAGGGCTGGTTGTGCATAATTGGCTGTCACATTCCGCTACAGTCGCATCTACAAATGTCTTTTTCCCCCTTTCTTTCTCCAAAGAAGAATATAGAAAACCTGACCTGAGTGATATCTAAATTATGGTTATATACTTGACGACACCATACTCATTTTTATAGCACAAAATTAGACCAGGAAATAAGTCCAAAATTAACAGGGGTTGCTTGCACGCAAATGCATCACGGCGATGACTGATTGGACAAAAATGTCCAATGATTACATCCTCTAATAAAAAGGAAACGAAAAATAATGATTTTAATCAGTTTTGTAGGTCAATTTGTCTCAAATTTTAGGTTAATTTGCGCTTTTACATCGCAAAACGTCGCAGATATGTCGCAAAATGACAGAGACGACAACCTCATATTTTGCAACTTCAACATTCGCAGTGTTCGGCAATGTTCGCATTTGAGTAGGATAGGGGCTTTAGGCAACATACAAAAATTGTAAATGTTTTTTTAAAAAAGCTAATATTTAGTTTCATTTAAATCCCCCATGCAAAATAATTTGGAACAGTGTACAGTCAACAGATTCTACATACATATTTCTTAAACTACTACAACTTACTCCTAATTAGCAAATGAAAGTATAAATGATGTAACCATCATCTTTTTTTCTCTCATTTTTTTTATCTTCAGGTTATAGTAATTGTCTTCCTTACTGGGTCACTTTCACTCGTCACTGTTGTTGGAAACATCTTAGTTCTGTTGTCCTTCAAGATCAATAAGGCGCTGAAGACTGTGAACAACTACTACTTGCTGAGCTTGGCGTTCGCTGACCTGACCATTGGGACTTTATCAATGAACTTGTATACTACCTACATCATCATGAATCAGTGGGCTCTGGGGCCGGTGATCTGTGATTTGTGGCTTGCAATCGACTATGTAGCCAGTAATGCTTCAGTCATGAACCTCCTTGTCATAAGCTTTGACAGGTAATCATTTTTTTCCCCCAAAGATACCAACCTCAATTCCAATCAAATCCAGATGATGTATAAAATGTGAATTTGCAAATCCTTTTCAACCTATATTCAATTGAATAAACTAGACAAAATATTGAGTGTTCAAACTAATAAACTATGTATTTACTCATTATACATGATACATTTTTTATATAATGTACAAATATTCACTCATTTTAACTTTGATGCCGACAAACACATTCCAAAAAGCTTGGACAGGGCATGTTTACCACTCTGTTGCATGACCTTTATTTTCAACAATACTTGATAACATTTTGGGAACTGAGGAAACTAAATGCTAATGTTTTGGAGGTGGAACTCTTTCCAAGTTTTGATTGATGTTCAACTCGTGTTGCTCAACTGTCTGGAGTCACCGTTGTCATATTTTGGGTTGCATATTGTGCCAAATATTTTCGGTGAGAGACAGGTCTGGACTGATGGCAGGCCAGTCTAGTACTCACATTCTTTTACAACTAAGTCACGCTGTTGTATCACATGCAGAATGTGGCATGGCGTTGTCTTGGCGCTAATCACTTGGATGGTAGTATAACTCTAAAATTTCCTGAAATAGCTAACCCAGGTCTAAAAGTGACAAACCAATGCTGGGTTATTTATGCTTAATGACTTGGGTTTGGGATTTGACCCAGCACATTTGGTCAAGACTTTGATCTAACAAGGGGTAAAAACTAGGAGTGTCAGGAGATTAAGATTGTTAACTTTAATAGCTAACTCACGATTAATCGCAAATTTTATGTCTGTTCTAAATGTACAATGAAATGTACGATATATATATTTTTTAAGTTTTCATACTCTTGATATTATAAAAGTGGAGAAAAATATAAAACTAATAGTAATATGGCTGCATCTTTTAATCATTGATATAGTAATTTCATAATAATTGATAACATTGAATTAAAATTAAAAAGATGTACTGTACTATAAAAAAACAAATGTGATGTTGATTTGTATTGATGTCATTTTTCTGCCACTAGATGGCATAAATGTATTTGTAAGACGTTGGTGACAGCTCAGTGCATTTTTCTTTTCGTATTAGGATCTGACAAATTTTTAACATGAAGTAACTTGTGAAATTTTGCACATTTTTTAAATTTTAAAATACAACTTGACCCCAGTATCCATAAATTAATCATAATCATTAAATTTACTACTGCAAAATTTTGATGTGGACGTGTTTGCTGTGTTGCGACTGGAATTCCCCCAGTACAGACATTCCAAGTACGGGGCAGTCATTAATCGTGTTTTAAATAAATTAGTGGCATTAAAGGAACTTTAAATTAACTCAAAATGAATGCACTAATTTTGACACCCTCCAGTAAAAACTACCCATTCTTAAATCTACAAAAATTATCAGGTTATCAGTATAGTGGTGGTTAAAAATAGGGACAGGAAGAAGAAGACAAAGTTGCAGCATCTTTCCCCTTTCAGGGGTCATCGCAGCAACCCACTCACATGATATGTTTAGCAGAGTTTTTACCCCGGATGTCCTTCCTGTTGCAACCCATTCATTATGGGTGTGGGCATTCACCAGGATTTAAACCCGAATCCCTGCGTCCGTCGCCACCAAAATGTTCTAGGAATGTTACATTAAATTGTTTCCAAATTCAGTCCACCAAAACTGTAAAAAACAAACAAACAAAGAAACAACAATGACCAGCTCTAGGACTTCAGCCTACCCAAATCCAATCTTCAACTTAGTCTGATGGGTCAAAAATAATTAACCCAACCTGGGTAAAAATAACCCAATTCACTCAAATTCCTCAGCTACCCAGCGAGTAAATAAGGACAAACCAACCAGGTGTTGCACCAAACCATTTAAGCAATAATGGCACTTTCCCAAATGTGCATGTAATATACATGTCATGCTGACTTTGCGCTGCTAACAATCCGTTTGGCCTTTCTCCTATTTGGCCTGACAACATGTTGTCCATAATTTCCCAAAACAATTTGAAATATGCACCCATTAGACTACAGCACACTATTCCACTTTGCGTCAGTCCTGTCTAGTCATTCACGTCAGATGAGCTCGGGCCCAGAGAAGCCGGCAACGTTTCTGTGTGGATGTAGCTATCAACTGTGTTAATCTGTGTAACTGTGTATCTTTTACACAATTATGCCGTTTTTAACGCAGTGCTGCCTGATAGATCAAAGGTCACAGACATTCAATGTTGCTCTTCGGCCTTTCCCTCTTACGTGCAGAGATGAAATCTCTGAATCTTTAGATATTATGGACCATAGATGATGAAATCCCCAAATTCCTGGTAATTGTATAATGACAAATGTTGTTCTCAAACTGTTAGATTATTTGCTCATGCAGTTGTTCACAAAGTGGTGAACTTCACCTCATCCTTGCTTGTGAACAAATGAACCTTTCGGGGATGTTCCTTTAATAGCCAATCATGACATTCACCTTTCCAATTAACCTGTTCGCCTGTGATATGTTCCAAGCAGGTGTGTTTTGTTGCCCCTGTCCGATCTTTTTTTTAATGTGTTAGAGTCATCAAATTCAAAATAAGATAATATTTGCAAAAAAAACTAATATTCATCAATTTCAACATCAAATATCTTGGCTTTATAATATTATCAAATGAATATAGATTGAGATGGATTTGGAAAATGGAAAGCATTATATTCTGGTTTTATGTTTTTGTTTTTTCCCCCTCAATGACCCAACTTCATTGGAATTGGAATTTATGCAGTGATGCTAATATAAAGAGAGAATGGATGTTGGGCCATATTGAACTCTAAACTTTTTTTAATAGAGGGTGGGGGCAATATTCCGAGAAAAAAACTCGCAAATTTGCCACTTTATAAAGTGGCAGATTTGCAAGAAAAAAAAAACCTCAGAAACGTACGAGACATACATGTAGCGTACTACTGGAATGTTTGTGCCAATACTTGTCGGTCGGGTTTTCAAATAAAGAGATAGTAATTGCTTTAGCAGAGATTAACCATATGATGTTAAGCATTCGCACTTTGAAGTCGTGGGTACGACCAGCGACAAAGACGCCTGCCTCACTTTGCAAAGGTCCACACCATGAGAATATTATTATTTACACATCCATACATGTTGTTATTTTTTGTACAAGACTATTTGTCGTAAGTTTGTGAGTTTTTTTCTCTCGCAAATTTGCTGAGTTTTTTTGGCGGAATATTACCCCTCCCCTTTAAAAAAAATAATAATTAAATAAATTAAAAAAATACATATATAAAAAAAAAATATATATACATATATACACACATATATATATATATATATATACATATATACACATATATATATATATACATATATACACACATATATATATATATATATATATATATATATATATATATATACGCCGTCGTACTAAAGTAATAGTTGTAAATCAAAACTAAATATTTATATACAGACAGACAGACAGATAGATAAATAGATAGATAGAAATTCTGAGAATATTAAATAAGATATGAATATAAGTCATGAAATGCCCATTGCTAATATTTTGACACAAGATAATTATTTTTGCAATACCCACAATTGCTTTTATTTACTGTATACCTCTTGTCATATTGTGGTAGAAATTGGCCCAATTTAAAGTTAAACAACATCAACAACCACAGAAACTATTAGGTACTGGCGTAATAAGTATAAGATTTGTTTTGGACAGTTGGGTGGGTCAAATTGACTTTGTTCTTCCTTTTTTTATTCTTTAGGTATTTCTCTGTGACCAGGCCTTTGACCTATCGTGCAAAACGCACAACCAAGCGGGCCATGACCATGATTTGTTTAGCCTGGTCAATATCATTCATTCTTTGGGCCCCCGCCATCCTGTTCTGGCAGTACATAGTTGGTGAGCGGACAGTGCCACCTAATGAATGCTTAATCCAGTTTCTCTCTGAGCCCATTATTACATTCTGCACTGCTATAGCTGCATTTTACTTGCCAGTTACTATAATGACAACCCTGTTTTGGAAGATCTTTCAAGAGACAGAGAAACGTGCTAAGGATATACAGGGTCTAAAGGGCTGTGGTGTAGGAAACAACCAGAGTCAAAATCACAGGAGTGATGATGGTGTGACCAAGAGCCAAAAGGAAACATCAGACTCAACATCGACACAACAAATGAACAACAGAAACGATGAGCAAAATCAACTGCCTTCAGACAACTTGAGGGACAATTCGAGTCTTCCAAGAGAAATGAAAAGTAGAGGGAAATGTAGTGCATTTCTTTTCCAGTTTTCATCACATGTATGCCGTGGTTTCAAAAGGGCTGATGACACTCCCGCAGCAGACCAGAGTTGCTGCGACAGTTTAAACAACAATGATGCTTCAGAGGAAGAAGACATAAATGATGCAGACCAAACAAGGCTTGCGAAAGGTCGGATATGGTAATCCTAACCTGTGTTGAGCGTTCTTAAGGTTGGAAGTGCCCAATTCCTATTCTTGCCTACAGTATATATAATTTTTTTTACATTTGCACAAGTTCCATATGACTCTTTAAATTAATTGCAAGAAAATGACTACTTAAATGTCAACACTGACAACATGGAAGTTAAAGATAATAAGAAAGTAGTACTTAAGTTAGAGTTAAGATACCATTTATTTGGCCTGGGCTGACTGCTGACTTCCCCCATTGGTCAAAATAAGGGTAACCTGTCCAGTAGGGATGAAACGATATCCAAACAACAAGATATGATAAATTTCACGATATGAACCTCATGATACGATAATTATCATGATATTGTGGGTAGGTTAATGATATTGAAAAAGCTCATAATACAGAGAGTCCTCAAGTTATGTCGTACGTCCTACGTCATTTCGACTTTATGATGCCCGTGCCTCGTTCATAGCACCTTCTTTTTTGATAATTTCCCACAGTAATCACGCCATTTTTAAGTTATTTAAAGTTATGTTGTTGTTACCTCCAGCAACGGGCATTCATCAAGCAGGTCGGCTCGCCCTCAGGCGCATCACATTTCCGTCAGCAATAAATACCTGTGCTGAAACCCTAAATATTGGTTCCGGCATCTTCCGCGCAAATATGTTTTTAAAAATTACTGTGCAAAGTATTTTGATGGAAATATCGACTTTACCGGTGAAATCTGACTAAATATTGTGTACATAGTAGTGATGTAGAAATAGGCCTTGCCATGGCCATGTCAATGTCATGTGCGCCTATCGGCTGAGCGGCGCAAAGTAACATGGTCTATATAATTCACAATGTTGTATTCAGCTGAAGTGGGAAAAACTTTGTTGTTTTTTTTGACAGAGATGTTGAAAAATATTTGCTCATATGACTGATTTATATGAGTGATAAACGGTTAGGAAAATGGATGGATGGATAGTCCAAAACATTCTTAATTCAAATTAAACAGCACTAACAAACTAACCACCCGAGGATGTTAGAACTCCAAAAGTGGAATACAACTTCACCTTTTTAACAGATGTGCTGCTTTTAATATCGTGACATAACAACGACGTTATTGTGGCAATTTTAATGTCACGATATTGCCGTTATCATTACATCCCTACTATCCAGAACTCTCTATCAAAATTACATTCGCAAGAGGCCTGCTTTTGATCTAACGCATATCCAAATTGTATTAATTGAGAACAAAATTTGAATTGTCACAAATCTAGCCCAGTATGTATTTTGATTGATGTTTCATTTGTTCTCTGTAGATGGAAAGAAGACTAGAAGTGCCAAGGACAAGGAGAGAAAATCATCAGAGTCAAAATATTCACTGCCAACTGACACATCCGCTGTAAATATCTCCATGAAAGATGTAGCCACGGTGAAAAGGTATGCCTCAAAAGCCAAGACAGAAGTTAACAAACGCAAGAATGAAAAAAAGGCAAATGACAAGAAAGCAGCACGTACACTGAGTGCCATCCTATTGGCCTTCATAATGACTTGGTTACCATACAATATAATGGTCTTAGTTAACACCTTCTGCCAAGATTGTATCCCGGGAACTCTTTGGGCACTGGGCTACTGGTTGTGTTACATTAATAGCACCGTTAACCCTATGTGCTATGCCCTGTGTAACAAGACTTTTCGAACAACTTTCAGGGATATCTTAATGTGCCAGTGGAATCAAAACAAAAGCAAGACTCAATTTAATAAGAGGAATGTTGCAGCTTGTCAAAAGAAAGATCAAATTTAGACTAATGTACTACAATTTAGAAAATGAAATAGAGTTTAAAGAGTGTAAATATTATTTTGGGGGAAAGTTTGGCCAGCATGCATTCCCTACAACAAAACAGACCTGGAGTCCTTTTCACAAAGCAGGTTTAGTGAGAAGCCTGACCTGAAATGCGGGAAACTCTGCGTTTTTTCCGTTTCAGAAAGGGAGGTAACTGAAAAAGAGGTAACTCTAGCCTGTTTCATAAAAAGAGGTAACTTAAACTCTCAGTCAGTTACCGTATTAACAGAGTCTATGAATCTAACCTGGTCGGTAGCAGGTTTATAATAATGAACCTCAAGGTTCTCTCTGTCTCCGCCTACTTTCACCCACACACAGCATTTGATTTCCTCATTCATTCAGTCAGATAGAGAGTTTTGGCGTGTGGTAGTAACTCCAGGTGAAGCTACTCTGCGTTGATCAAACTAGCTCAAATCAGCTGTCCTGAAACGAAAACGCAAAGCTTCCTCTCTCAGAGTATGTCAACTCGCTGTTCAGGGTTAGTCTCAGTGTTTGTTGAACGTGCTTTGTGAAATGGACCCCTGGACTATGATCCTCAGAGATAGCTACCCTCATAGCAAAGCTATGAGAAGTATTAATTGAACTCAAGTCATTTGAGCTTCGTGAACAGATTTCTGAAATTAGAATTTTAAACAGTGTCGACAGTGAGTCATTGAAATCTTGACATTTTCATTTGAAAGAACAATTACTAGGGCATCATGGTACGATAGTGGTTAGCTTGTATGTCTCATATTAAGAACTCAAAGTTTGAGTTAGGCCCCGTGAGTGGAGTTTGTATGTTGTCCATTGGCTTGCATGTTTTTTTTCTTCAGATCCTCCCCAAGCGTTTGGCAAGACATGCTTTTAAAGTACCACCCCCACAAAAAAAAAAAATGCAATTCGATACTCAGAAATTGCTACTCACTTGTTAAAGACACCATTATAATTCATACAACTAACTTGAGCTTTGTCAATAAAGTTCTGACATAAACATTGAACACAGAGAGCCTGGTTAAGGGTTTCACATAAATAAAAAAAGAAAAGAAAGTGTGTTCAGTGTGGTTCATTTTGTTCTGCATAAAACAATTTGATGCAGAATGCCTATGTGTGAATAGTCTTCAACATTCACACAATAATTGATGTTTCTTTTCCTCAGAGGATGTTGCAATACTTCACCAGCCAACCTAATGTACTGTATATAGATACAATCCAACTCCTATGTTATTGTTGTCATATATGATTCTTACACTTTAGTTTTATTTTGTTGTTGTTTTTTTGTTCCATTTTCTGTTTAACCTCTGCCTGCTACTCGGGAAACCACTTCTACAATTGGCTGGCAAGTTTCAATTAAAAATATCCACCAATAAACTCTGCAGGCTGAAATTGTGAGGCGTTTTCCAAGTCAACGTGTCAAAATAACCGTGGCATTTCAAACGGTATCAACATTATAGACAACAGGAACATTATTTCTGAGAATAGCAGTGTGGGTAGTAAAATATGTCATGAATGAATTTATAATGTAGTTATTTTAGAGATATTTAAAGTGCTTATTGCATGTTTGTTTGTTTGTTTTAGAAAATTCCATATTGATGGTAGACACGCCACATTGTTATTATATCTGTATATCTATATGTGTTGCGCCACCGTTTGTGTTCAAATACTTCTTGCTTGAAGGGTTATAACATTGTGAATTTGTAAGCCTGTCTATGGTATATTGCATTGTCAGTTAGCATTAAACTACACTGACTGATATAAAGCAAAGCTATGTGGTATTTAATTTGACAGTAATGTTCAATTGGGAGTGGCAATAAACAATTTGACGCCTCTTTTTTTGGAAGAACTGTTCATTATTTTGAGTTCACTTTCACATACGTATATAAGCACTTATATCAAGTTTTGGCTAATATGATGCATGCATATATATATAGTGTTGAAAAATTCAATTCTGATCTAAGAAATGTACCAAAGTGACTGAGAAAAAAATGTAGCAGGGACAAAAGTCTGTCAGATTAACCCGTGGGCAGTATTTTATTTTGAAATGGCTTGGTCAGAACCAACAAAAAGCCCAAAAATGGTCACAAGAACGCCTAGGGGTTAAGTTATCAACAAATAATTAAAAAAAAAAAAGTACTTTATGCCAATTTAATGTAGAGTGACGTTTAGTACGTTTAGTTTCTATAAGTTATTTTAAAACACCCTGCCCTTTTTAGCCCAGCTACATTAAAACCGTTCATTTTTTGGTTAGTGTACCATGTTGAAGCTAATCATAGGCTAATTGCTCAGATGCAAGTTTTCATGTGTCGCGTTTCACTGTGATTAATGCCTGACTATTGATGCTTACACATAACTATTTATTTACTTTAACTCTTCTTCCATTCCGGTGCTCCGGACTGTTTAAGTCTTTTTGACATGTTTATGTTGTAAGTTTGTTTTCGGCCACTCATCCTGTCAGCGATACCAATTAACCAGGAGAGGGCTACAGAGATAAGTAGGTGGAAGGAAAATGTGTTGTGTCACTGTGGGGACTTAGTTGGAATTATTTTCTAATATTAATTGGGCATTGCTTTGTATTTGATTCTACAAGCTGCCTAGCTTTTCCATTTTTAAAGTTAATAGAAAATAATGTATATAGTATTCACAGTAGGGCTCCTTGATTATAGAAAAAAAAATAATCACGATTATTTTGGCAATAATTGAAATCACGACGATTAATGAAAGAAAATGTTTACGCATTTAAAAATATTAAGACCAATTTTAAAAAAAATGTAAACACTATAATTATGTAAGTTCCTTTGGGACCTAACAGAATTTATAATAATAATTAATTACACATTTATTTATGTTGGCAAAAACTTGAAGTTGGAGTGCAGCTTGTGCACTGTGCAGTAGAACGATATTTAAATTTTTGGTACAAAACAAGAAAATGTTTGCACATTTAGCAACACTATAATTATGTAAGTTCCTTCTTTATAAGAATTTATAATAATATATGTATAATATATATATATATATATATATATATATATATATAATTTTTTTTTTCCCAGTAGGATAATCATTTCTTTTTGGAACAAAACAAGAAAGTGTTTAAGACAAATACAATTCTTTGAAACACTATAATTATAAAAAGATAAAAAATATATAAATAATAAAAATATAATATTATAAAAAATTATAAAAGTTTCTTTTGGATGAAAAAAAATGTATTAAATTAATTATTTTAAAATTTAAAAGGTGCAAATGTATAAAATTAAGAAACTTATTTTTTTTTATTAATAATCTTTTTTTTACGATTATGCTAATTTTGTAATTTGACGTGCAATAATGGAAATTGTAATTGAATTTCAATTAATTGCATAGCCCTAATTCACAGTGTTTTTTTCCCCCTCCACTCAGTGGCATAACCATGCTGAGAGGCCGCGGTGCAAAAAACGATTTTGTTTTTTTTGTCTTTTCTTTTATGCGCCCCGTTTTTTTTAGGTTTTTTTTAGTTTGCAAAGCATGACGGTGAGGGCACACACACTTTTTTTTCAACTCGCATCACGTCGAGACTCATCGTGACTAACAGATGCCGAAGTCAGGTGATTAAATGATAATTTCCGACATCGTATTTACAAAATAACTTTATTTCCCCGTTTCTCTCTCTTTCTTTCTTTTTTTCTTTCTTACCATTTTTTCCCCCTTCTGTCATGGGCCCCTGCGCAGTTGCACCGGCAAGATTTACGCCACTGCCTCCACCGGTTTTGGCACCCACTGGATTCCATGGCGCCCTTAGCGTCTGCTTACATGGCCTAATGGGCGAGCCGGCCCTGCATGTGTATGCTGCTGTACTGTACAGAAAATGCATAAATAATGATCAATTATTGCTTTGTTTTAATACCTAATTTATGCATTTGTGAAGTGATTATTTTATTTGACAGAGAACATTTGAATGAATCTAAGTGGCTTAAATGGCTATCAAGATTTTTTTTTACGTGAGGGCTCTTTAAGGGCAACCCTTTCCAGTCTCCATATTGGTTAATGTCAACAAGAAACTGAGAATTGTGGGTAATGTAGTGAGGAACTATGGCTAAAGTGGCCGTGAATGAGCCTTTTGTCACTCTTGCAGCAGTTAATTCTTCCTTTTATTGGGTACGACTTCCTTCTCTTTTCCTCCCCGCGACATCGGTACGACTTCCTTCTCTTTTCCTCCCCGCGACATCTTTTGCTTTTCTGACTGAGCTCCACTGAGCATGCAGTGCTTGCGTCACACTTTTGGAGCAGATGGGGAGGAGGGGGAGGGTACGTCTGAGAGGGATATAAAGGGAACTGGAAGGGGGTGGCGGTAGTGGGGGGGAGGCATAGCTGTGCCTCTCCTGAATCAGCATCAACATAGAGCCACGGCAATCAGAAACGAGTGATGATCTAGTCGGAATCACCACACAACCAAGATTTACATATGAATAATGAGAATCTGTAGTAGCTTTTCATTCACCAGAGACTAAAGTGTTCTACCTGTCCTCGGGATCACCAGGAAGAGGACATACCATTGGACTATCTCAGGCAACATGGGCAACCAGGAAGCTAAACAAAAAAAATCTGCAGCGGCATCTGGTAATGGTGGCTACCCTTTACTAGAAGAGGGATGGAGCGAGGAAGGAGGGGACGTGACAAGGCGGGGTGGAAAGAAGCACCATGGCAAGAATGAAGGAAAAGGGACAAGTAACACTAGAGGCGGAGGAGGTGGGGTAGGAGGAAGAAGGCATGGTACAGGTCTTGGCAAGAAGAAAAACAAATGTGAGTCCAAGTCCTCTGTTTTTTCTATCCGGAAAAGAAAGGGTCATCTCAAAGGTAAAGATGCATCCTCTTCAGTAACAGGCTCAAGTGAAGATGTGGTCACATCGCAACACAGCGAGCTGGCTAACTCAAAAACACCTGATCTGTCTGCAGATGAGCTTGGGCAATCAGGCACTGAACCAGGCTTCCTAGAAACAAAAAAGAAACAAGGCAAAAGTAAAGACGAACATAAGCCATGGAATGCAGTTGAAACGGGAGCAGCAGCAGCAGCCTCTCTGACAGAAAATGGTAGACAGAAAGGTGGGAGTTCTGGGTCTGACACTGACATCTACAGCTTCCACTCAGCAGCAGATCATGATGATTTGCTAGCAGACATCCAGCTTGCTATCAGGTTGCAACAACAACATGAAGGACTTGACACAGGTGCTGGGTCGCAAGTACAAGGTGAAAGCAGTGTTAGTTGGGGACGAGAGGCAAAGAGAACACAGAGTAATGGAGTTGTTAAATTACCCCCCACTGAAATACTTGACCTGACACCGGAATTAGAGCTTGGATCAGATGCACTGTCTTTCCTGGAGGTTGAAACCCTGTTGGATACAGACCAGCGCACTGAGAAACCACAAGTATTACAGTTATTTTCTCTCATAGAGGAATCCAAGAGAAAGGAAAATGGGAAGAAGGAAACGGGGGGAGAGCGGGAGATTCATGGGAAGGGGAAGAAAGCGACAAAGTCCTCTGTCAATACGGAAGTTACAGAAGACCAGCATGTCTGGATGCAGCAGTCCTCGCCCACAGACAGGGGATCTGCAGTCAACCCAGTTACTATGACAACTAGCAGTAGCTTCCCCAATCTCACGTTGGACAGTGCATGCACTTGGGAGCAGGAAGCAGGGGGTGAAGGCCAGATTGAGGAGCCGTGGGAGTCCGGTTTGAATGAAGCTGCGGATCAGTCACTTGTCAATAGCCACAAAGAAAGCGGTGCTACAATGGTAGGGATTATTTCAGGGAACATGTTTGAAGAAGGCGCAAGTTCTGAGTCACTTGTAGACTGCTCGAGTATTGTATCGGAAAGTAACCACATAGCTGCTGTTGGTACCAATGCTCACACGAGGAGCAGTGTTTGCTTTACACCTTCCCAAGGGAGCCCCACACTGGCCAAACACATACACAGGTCCCACCAGGCCGCTTCTCCCTCAAACCCTGTAGTGAAACCATATCCTCCCGTCTTCCCTTCATACATCAAGACCACCACCAGACAACTCAGCTCGCCAGGACATTCACCAGGTCTGTCTCCTTCTCATAGCCCCATGTCACCAAGAAGAACGCATCAACATTTCCAAAGGTAACTGTGGTTAAGTTTGGGCAGGTGTCTTCTGCCAGTTAAATTTGTGGTAGGGATTATCAAAACAATATTTATTAACTTAATGTTAATGTTAAGAGGAGGCATATGTGAAAATAGTTCTTATGTTTAGCATCTTTGATTAAACAATGAGTATCCTTTAAGTATCTCAAGGTCGGGCCAAGTGTCGTTTTTGGGAGTTTAAGATATGGCCACTCTAGACTATGCGAATAAAATACACACAATACGCACAATTTAACTCTTTCACTGCCAGACGTTTTCAGAAACGGGTTGTCCCCACTGCCAGCCGATTTAAGCATTTTGAGTGATCTTTCAAGGTCCACAGAAAATGTTGTGTTTGGACTATGGAAACACACATACTATCAAATGAAAGATTGGACTCTCAGCTTTCATCAGAAAAAAAAGTTTGTTTCTACCTTATTCCGTTCTTCAGTAATCAACAATAGAAAATGGTTGCTTTCACCGAAATTCTCTGTTTTGAAACAAAAAATGGAGAAAAAGAGCTTTTTGTGAAACGATGTTATTTCATGCACTCTAGTGAATTGTACACTTCTTTTTGTCCATGAATGATGCCACAAACACCTAAATAGTGCTTTACTTCTGTAAAACGCTTTCACCAACAATGAAAAAGTGTTTTTTGATTGCAAAATACGTTTATTTCCATTCAACAGTGTAACAATTTGACAAAACAATTTCGCAAACTATTTACAAATGTGTGCAACTGTGGTACTACTTACAATTATGTGGATGTTTCAAATACAGTTTTTCCTTTTGTAATGCTCTCCTGCGTGCAAGGAGACGCCAGGACTCGCACAACAGTTTACTTTCACTTTCGCATTGGTCCGTTTTGCGTGCAAACGTTACACTTTCTTGACGGGCTTTTTTTCCGGGGAATAAAAAGCAAGTAGCAGACTGTACACACTTCCTCCGATGAATATGCATTGGACTCGGGGTACTCTCCGTCGTCCGATCGAACGTCCGCCTGTGCGTGCTCAGTTGCGCTCCGCGTTACGACACCGTCATAGCCGCCGCGTCACCGGTTCCAATTTCGCCGTCAAGCTCGGATTCACCTTCATCATCATCGATGATGATCATCGTCGTCATCAATGTACTCTTTTAGCGTTGGTCGATGCCTTTCGTCTTGTAAGTGTAGAGCTGCTTGCAAACGCTCGCCATTGCCCGTTCCCTCCTCCATCTAGCTCCATCTAACGTCTTCTACTGCCGCGTCAATGCTTCCCAACCACGGAGTCACCACCCTCATCTTCATCATTGATGATGATCATCGTCGTCAACAATGTGCTCTTTCAGCGATGCTTTTGGTCTTTGAAAAAAACGGCTCGGGCGTGAGCTCCTCGCGACCGGCCGCCATTTTTCCTTTGTCTTCCATTCTCATCTCCTGCTCGACGCTCTAGCTCCGCCTCTACTGACGCCCACCCGATCTTGTCAAAAGAGAGTCATCGCTGCCCTCTAGGGGCCAAAAATAGTCATTAGGCACAACAGACAGGCTGGAAACTTTGACCAGACATGCGGAAGGGTTTCCTCTACCCGTTTCAAAAAAAAAAAAAAAAATCATTGGATGACGTCTTTTGACGTCATTGGCAGTGCTCCGTAGGTTTTTACTTGACGTCTTTAAACGTCAGTGGCAGTGAAAGTTCGTTAAATATCAACTTTTCCCCATTCATTTTCAATGGGACAGACATTGACATTTCAACAAAAATGGAAAGCCCACTTCCATACATACAACTGATCATCCATACCACCTCCCTGATACTCCTCAGTGGCACAGTTAGTAAAGCACATTGTCCAGTACCCACGAGGTAGCGGGTCCGAATCCCACCTGCGACTGTTCGTTGCCAATATATCCATGGCCATTATGATAAGTGATATAAATGTATACCAGCTCACTTTCAGTATACCTGAGTTCAAAATCCCGCTTCGACTACTCTTTAGTATAGGGGTGGGCAAACCAGAGTCCTGCAGGTTTTGGATGTTTCCATTCTCCAACACAGCTGATCAGCTCATCAGCAAGCTCTGCATAAACCTGATAACGATCCTGTTGATTGGAATCAGCTGTGTTGAAAGAGGGAAACCTCCCAATCCTGCAGGACTTTGAATTGTGAATAATAATAAAATTATTTCACAGCCATTATTTTTTTGATGTCATTCATCATTATTACGTCTTTACTCCGTTCTATATTCAAAATTCAAATTCAATGCAAGCTTTCTGTATATACTGACGTATTCACTACAATTACATGCATCTATGGCAGCAATGGCTCAGTGGTTAAAGCAATTGCCTGCCATCACGGAGAACCTAGGTTCAAACTCCGCTTGGACAACTCTTTAGTACAAATGCAATATTGAATATTAATTGTAAAATTATTTCACATCAATTACTTTTGATGTAATTCGTCATTATTTAAAAAAAATAATAATAATCTATATTACTGAATTCTATATTCAAAATTCAAATTCAACGCAAGCTTATATATTACTGACGTATTCACTACAATTATATACAATGTCACAAATACTTCCATATCCAGAGTAGTGTAGTTGTCAAAGCAAATGACTAGCATGTGGAAGGTCAGGGTTCAATTCCCACTTTATTTATTTTTTCAATTTCTGAATTAATTGAATCCAATAATTTAACATCGATTTTACTAAATGTCTTTTGGCATTAAGTGTTTTTTCTATATTAATAAGTATTTTTAGCTTTCTGTTCACAATGGCAACTCCTGCAAGACTTTCGACAATAGTTTTCCGACTGGATTCGGGTTTGAATTTCCTGCACTGTGACATCATCTGTGCTTTGTGTATTTGAAGAAGGTAGTGTGCAAATAAAATAACTTGATTTAACTTTACTCTTGCATTTACTGTAGGTTTTAATGCCTGTTTTGTTTTGGTTGGTAACAGAAACAAACCCATGGAAAATCCCTCATACACAATGATACAGCGAGCACACAGTGATATGTACAGTAGATATTATCTGTGCGTGAGCATGGCTTGAAAAACACCACACACACACCACCACCACAAGAAAACATTTGTAGGAAGTTTTGTCCATTTTTGCTTTCTTGTCAAACAGTGTGTCACAATGGCAGCAGGATTTGTTGAAATGAAACGCTTTAGGTAATTTAATTTTCAATATTTTTAGATAAAGCAGCAACAGTTTGAAGTACATCAAATTAAATATCTTGGGGTAGTTTAA
Source organism: Vanacampus margaritifer (assembly GCF_051991255.1). Classification (NCBI taxonomy): domain Eukaryota; kingdom Metazoa; phylum Chordata; class Actinopteri; order Syngnathiformes; family Syngnathidae; genus Vanacampus; species Vanacampus margaritifer. The sequence goes on from NC_135449.1 coordinate 16,852,520, forward strand.
TAAAATATGGCCAAGTGTAAAATGATTATTTTTTGGGGGGGTATGACTCCAAGAGATCTTGGGTAGGTCTTGGGCTGTCACATACAGTATGCCTCCCAAATTTTGGTAGACCTAAGTGGAACAATGTACTGGGGCTTTTTCATTAATTATTTGTAGGAGGTGGTAATGAGCCTTTTTGTTAATAATCACACAATAAGCCTTGAAAGTATACTTTTTTGCCATTTGTGTTATATGTGTGCAAAATGTAATGTTTTCACGTGTTTAGACCATCAAAATCACTATATTTTTTCATGACGCATCACCACGGTAACAGCACTTGAGGAACAAAAAACATGGATAGTACTCTCCTCTGGTGGAATTTAAAGATTAAAAGGAAAAAGATGCACCCAAATTAAGAAAAAAACATTTTACATTTGATTCACAATTCAAGTATTTATTGCACAAATACGTCACATCACCAGAATAATCCATACTCGGTCCTAAATCACATTGAGAATCTGTGGGGTTAATCCGAAGAGGGAAATTAGTTTTAGAACACTTTTGTAAGACGGAGTGGTGTAATTACAGTATAAGAAGTTTTTTTTTTAGCTTTCTTATGGCAGTCATTATCACTTGAACACTATAAATTTTTGCTCTCAGGATGATGGGTAGTGATCAGCAAGTCCCAAGCCAGTGCTCCCAAAGCAATGCTGGTCCTCTGAGTCGCTCCGCTGACTGGACCGAGGAGCTGGAGAGGAGAATGAAGGGCAAGCTCAACAATGCCAACTCTGGGGATTTAGAAGACTATAGATATAGAGGTGGAGGAAGCCAACCAATTTGTGCAACAAGGAGATCTTCCTGTGGAGTTGCTGCATGCAGCTTCCAAGATGTCTTTACAGGTGAATGCCTAGGCCCTTGTCCACACTATTATGATCATTGTTTGCCGTAAAGAAAGGACATGTTAATGTCCACACTGACTGACAATGAGTCATGCCTATCAAAATGAGAAATGGCTGCATTTAGCATAAGTAACAGCAAAATAATATGATCTGATTTTGCTGTTATTTCCTGTCAGTTGGTTTCTAAACCACTTTTTTGCTGGTTTCTCAATGCCCAGGTAGAACTCTCCTGGAGAAACTGTTCCTTCAACAGCAACAAGAGGAGCCAGAGGAAGCAGAGAGACTCTGTTCCAGAATATTAGCCATGGGTCTTCTTCTGCCTTTCACCAACTGCTTCAGACAGCAGCTGGGAGCCAACACTGCACATATCAACTCTAATGAATCAGACAAGTTCCAAGTATGTCGCTACAGCTGTGGAATTTTGTCTAAATGAGGCATTTATATACTGTAGTTTTACTTAGGGTTGGTCCAATCTGATCCACTGGATCTGTATTGAATCCGATCCAGGCCAATATTGTCATGGTAGATGTGAATGGTTGAGGGATGGTGGACCCAAATACAGAGAAGTAAGGCAGTGAAACAGGAATCAAGTGCAATATGTGGAACTTTAATGGAACATAGGAAAAAAGGTGAGCAGACAACCATGACTTGATAGACAGGACGTAACTGGACTTATCACTATGACTGGACATGACGGGACCGGACATGACTAGACTCGTCGCCATGACTGGACCGGACAGGACATGACTAGACTGGTGGCTGTGACTGGACAGGACGTGATTAGACTGAAACGAGCATGTTGTGACCTGACTAGCTGTGGAGTGGCTATGGCTTGGCTGTGACTATACAAGAAACACGAGCTTCCACACAACTTTGACAATGCACCCACATTGGCTGAACAAAGACCACCAGAGAGACATGGCCTTAAGTAATGAATGGGGAAAAAAGGACACCAACACCTAAGAAGCCTCTGATTCAACTGAAACTTCTCCAGATGCAACACATAATGCCAGCGTAACATTAGCAGTAGACTGCTACAAACAAGACTTAAGCACAATTTTTTTTTTCCAGTACCCGCGCTTATGACAATAATTACAGATTTTATCTGAATCACTCTTAAGTCCCCCGTTAGACTAGTTGAAAACATTTTCACGAGATCCAGAATCAAAAGTCTTGCTAGCGGAATGAACCAAATGGTAATCATCTGCAAGTGCAGTCGCCTCAGCCACTGTCGAAGCTCCTCACTCGCTAATATACACAGAATTTTTAACTGCTCCAACAAAATGAGTTCACGCAAGTCATCCTTAGTTTTAACACCGGCCGAAGAACACCAGTTATCAAAGTGTGTAACCAAGTCGTGCATAAATTCCGAGTGAGACTTATCACCCAGTTTCCACCCACGAAAAAGCTGCCTATAGGCTTTGGGAAGTAGCTTATACGCTTTTAGAACTGCAGTTTTAACCACAGAATAAGTGGCACTGTCGACACCACTCAAAGCAGAAAATGCCTGCTCCGCTTTACAAACCAATACAAACTGCAACAGCAACACCCACGTCAACTCTGACCAACTACGAGTCTCGGCAAGATGTTCAAACTGAGAAAAAAAGTCTCAGGGTCATCCTCATTAAACTTAGGCACAAGCCTCAAATCACTCAACTCATCAGATCTGGTCAAACCAACACCATTAGAGTGCACACCAACATCACCTTCAAGTGTACCCTCTCGAAGTAACTCCAATCTTTGCTCACCAATTTCAAGTATAGCTTTCTCCAACTCTAACCTGCCTTTTTGCTCCTCAGCCTGAGCACGCAGCAACAAAAGCTCCTTTTTGCTACTTAAAAGTTAAACTAGCAACCGCCAACGATGCGTCAACCTGCACACCGGACTTCAGAACACCTAAATCAACTAACTCAGCTATCAAATTCTCCTTAACACAATCTTTACTCCTCCTCAAATCACAAACATTCAATTTATGATACTCCCCAATCAAAGCTAATTGCTTTCTATATACAAATATCCAAAGTGCTGACGCACAGCAACTCCACAAATGCTTCAACAACTTCATCCATGGCTACAAATAATCAAAGACCACAGAAGCTTAAGTAATGACCCAGTAATAGACAACAAAATCACGGATCTCCGCTAAACTACAGAGAAAAACTCTAAACCAACTCCCCCCTAGTCTTCTGGAGACAAGACTTACGTGTTGCTCACAGCGGCCAAGTGGCCCTGAACACACCCAGAGCTGACGATAGGGAGAAGGGGAAATGGAAGCTGAACCTGCACTTGCCTCCTTCCCAAATACCACCCCGCAGCAATCTCCTTATGAGAAAGTCACCTACACATACAAGGAAATCCGTATCTTTAAAACAAAATACATTTTACTGGTCATACACTCACCTTCTGGGCCACAAAACAGCAATCATCAGCCAAAACCATGAACGAACAAAAACGTCCTCAGCTCAAACTTCAACGCGATAGAAAACAACAAGCTGTCAAATAACCCAGCTACCTCCCCCCAAGAGCACTAACAAGCAACACTATCCATATAAGGAAAATTACATCACAGTAAAACCCCAAGAGATGCCATCCAAAACGCGCGAGCAGCCCATTCAAAACCAAACGCCAACCACGACGTCAAAACAAGCCCAACATGATCGCCCGACACGACCACGCTCAACAAATCAGAGTACAAACAAAACACAGAAAAACCACTAAACCAACCAAATCCAAAAACATAATTTTAACAAATGTTTTAGACGAGCCCTAACATTTGTTACAGCCAGCTCAAAGCCGCAAGAAGGAGGGGGAGACGAGACCGGTTAAAGTGCACAAATAAATAAGATTTATTACAAAAATAAAAAAAATAAAAATAAAAAAATAGTAAAAAAACAGCCTAAACAAATTGTGCAAACAAAAGACGAAGTCCTTAGCCCTCTGGCAGGCAGATGATGTGCATGGGCGCGCGCACAGAGACCAGAGGAGCCAGAATCTAGGGTGCCAGTGAGCAGAAAGCCACGCAGGCTTTTATACCCTGGCTGCAGGCTGATTAGGCAACAAGGTGCACCTGTGTGGAAAAGGAACAGAGAGGAGCGACCGCCACAGCCAATGAGCCCAACCCCCTTAAAGGCCCAGGGCCGTAACAGTGGTTACACATAACGAGACAAGGGGAAAGACAAGGAACACAAAACAAAAAACTTAACACTCAGACAAAGAACATGAACACCCAAAACGAAACGTGCCAAAAATGACTGGGTCGGTATTGGATTGTTTTTATCAGAACCAGTCCGATCCAATCTATAAATCCAAACTATATCATACAGTATATCCTCAACTTTACTTCGCACAACATGCTAACAGGCATCTGTTTTCGTCATACTGGAATTAGAGCTATTTCCTGCTTCTGTGTCTAATAATCATGGGAAATGTAGTCCTACACGCCTATTGCTGCTGTCAGACCAACGGAAGCTGAGCTACTAGGTACTGATACCTGGACAAAAATCTAAATAATCAGAAATGAAAATTATTTTATTTTTTTAAATTCAAAATATTAGGGTGTATACGTGTTAATTTATGTAAATACTGTATATATTTATGTATACACTGTATGTGCTTTCACATTGCATGCCATATTCTTGAAGTGCTGCATTTGACTGCATTTGATGTCATCCGTTTTAAATATTGGTAATACAGTGGCACTCCCATGACTCAATGTAACGTGGCTTGAGTGTGAGTGCATGTCTCTGCTCTTCTCCATTACGCTCCCAATTAGTCAAATGCGTAATCAAATACTACAAACTGGGAACAAAATAATTCACACTCGACTTATTTTTTTAAGGGAAGTGTCAACAAATGCGTCTCAACCTGTCGCTCTGTCAGTCATCTGGGCTTTTTCTACGGATACCTGTGATTTACTACTGTGTGCCTGTTCATTGAACGCACCTTGAGTCCACTGCAGGGCCAGGAGTGATTTTTGCTTTTTCTTGTGCTTACCGCGAAAAACATTTGCTCTTGTTACTAAGCGTCATGTCGGTTGACTATGTGAGAAAAAGTTCCATATGACACTTTGCGCGTCATAATTCTCAACGAGGAGTGGACGGCCAGCGAGCGCTTCAGTGTTCAGAGCGTGAAGTCACCTTCCTGAGCCCTCTCACACAAAATCTGAAAGAGGCATGCCGCTTAAGGCATTTTCTACATATCGGTAGACAGGTGGCCTTGCATGTATGTGTACCCACCTTTAAAACAGAGTTGGCGGACTGTCTCGTATTTATTTTTCTAAGTATCGGTGCTAATTTTTTTTGATACCAAGCCGTTTTTTATGCCAAAGCATGGAGGTACGGTACTGGTACCGGTATCCCGTGCAACACTAGTGAGTGCATTGAAATGTTTACGGCTGTTGAACTGTCAATCAAAATAGTATTTAGAATTAGCCATAGTAGTAACACAACCACCGGTCACCAGTGATGTTCAAACTTTTAATTTTGTCTAAGAAACCCCCATTTAGTTGCATGGTGAGCAAAAGCAAGCCAGACATGCAGCGCTACCCGATATTTCATGTCCGGTCTGAGCCTAATGTAATAACGCCAACTCTAATAAATAAACATACAGTGAGTGGAATTAGAATAAACTATTTAGCATGCAGTTCTTCACAAACATAATGTGCTGTGTGTATGAAAATGTTTTAAAATAGAGCTGTTCATTGATATTGCAACTAGTGCTCCATAAAATGTAGTACACGACTCCATTGTGTTTTCCTTCTTTCTCTAGGAGACCAGAATGGTTGTACAGTGAAAGTGGTGTTTTAGATGTCAGTATCAAGCAAATTGTATACACGTATTATTAACAACTTAAAGAGCGACAAAAAGAATCGGAAAAGTATAGGATCGGTATCGACCAAACCTGAAGGCTGCAGTATTGGTATCGGATACGAAAATGTGGTATTGAGCCATCCTTAGTTTTACTTATATAATAACGTTAATGTGTTTCCTCAGCATGACCAGCTGTATACATGGGCCGCTGTTAACCAGCCAACCATTTCCTTTGACCCTCTTGAGGCGAATCAACCAGTTAATCTGAAAGACTCTAGGACTAGTGGAGACAGGACTGGAGTCAAAGCCACAGATTCAGGTAAGAACACACACACACACCTCTCTCTCTTTATCTATCTATCTATCTATCTATCTATCTATCTATATATATATATCTATATCTATATCTATATCTATATATATATATATATATATATATATATATATACATACAGTGATCAGCATAAATGAGTACACCCCCTTCAAAAAATAAAACTTTAAACAATATGTCAATGAAGACAAAAACTATTTCCAAAATGATGACCAGACTAACTTTATATAACATCTGTTTAACTTATAACATGAAAGTAAGGTTAATAATATAAATTAGAGAACAACATTTTCAGTTTTACTCTAATTAGGGTGACGCAAAAATGAGTATACCCCACAGAACGTCTCTGCAGCAAAGACCAAAAAGCCCAAATTTTAGACTAGAAACGTCTAGGTGAGTCTCATAATTCATTACACAGGTGTCAAGCAGACAGTTGACTATAAATGGGGTGTTACTTAAAGAAAACAGTTTCCCATTTCATGCTGTTAGCTAGGGGTGTAAATTGCCTAGTACCTGGCGATTCGATTCATATCACGATTAATAGGTCACGATTCAATTCGATACCGATTAATCCCGATATGAATCTATAATATGACTTTTGCGATTTTTTTTAAGTAAGTAAACTTGTACGTGTACACTGTAAGATTTGTATGAACATTTATTTATTTATCAGAAAATTCAGGTTGCAGTCTGTTTCATGTTTGAACAGCACTGAAATAAAATATTAAGGCTTAATGTTCCATGAATATAACATTCTTCCAGGCTTAATGTGTAAATCCTAACCCTAAGTAAGACGTTTTGTTGAATATTCCCATAGAAAATTGATGTTGAAAATCGATTCGGCCGCATATTGAATCGATTCGAGAATTGTGCGCTGGATTTTTTCTAACACCCCTACTGTTAGCAATGGCACCACATGGAAGAGAAATATCACAAGATCTGAGAAAGAAAATAATTTCTGAACACAGCAAAGTTGAAGGCTACAGGAAAATCATTAAAGCTTTACTTATCAGTCAGAATACTGTAGCAAAAGTGGTAGAAAAATGTAAAAAAGATGGAACTGCAACCAAATCACATAGACGTCCAGGTCGTCCAACGATGTTAACAACTCAACAGCAGCGTCTTCTGATGAGAAGGGTGAAAGAAAATCGAAAATGTAAGTTCGCTGCAGTTATCCAAGGAAATAGAAAGCCAAACTGGGGTGACTATTTCCCATGACAAAATATGGCGTACACTGCAGAGAAAGTGCTTGCATGGGTGCCGTCCACAGAGGAAGCCTCTCCTAAAGCCCAGGCACAAAAACACACGCCTAGAGTTTGCCAGGGCGCATGCTGACAACTGGAACTCTGTACACTGGAGTGATGAGACCAAGATAAAAGTTTTTTTAACTGATGGCTTCAAAACTGTATGGCGTCACAAAGGTGAGGAATACAAGGAAAAATGCATGGTGCCTACAGTGAAACATGGTGGTGGCAGTGTCCTCATGTGGGTTTGCAGGAAGCTGAATTTCATTGATGGCATCATGAATTCACAGCTGCATTGCTCAATACTGAAAGAAAAGATGCTGCCATCACTCAGTGCCCTTGGTCGTCGTGCACGTTTCCAACATGATAATGATCCTAGGCACACATCTAAGGCCGCTGTTAGATTTCTGAAGAATAACCGGGTAAAAGTGATTCAGTGGCCAAGTATGTTTCCTGATCTGAACCCAATTGAACACCTATGGGTAATTCTAAAGAGGAAAGTTAAAGTTAAAAATACTCTCCATCCAGCATCCAGTCTCTAAAAGAGGTCATTCTTGAAGAATGGGAAAAGATTGATGCAACAAAATGTTGACAGCTTGTTCATTCCATGCCTAGAAGCTGTGCTGTGATTAAAAATCGTAGAGGCCATACAAAGTACTTGATTTAGTCATTTTTGTTGAGGGGTGTACTAATTTTTTCATCAACCTTATTTGAGTAAATATGAAAAATGTGTAATCTAATTTATATTATTAACCTTACTTTCCTGTTATAAGTTAACCAGATGTATATTAAACTTGGTCTTGCCAACATTTTGGAAATAGTTTTTGTATTCATTAAGATATTGTTTAGAATGTTACTTTTCATGTACTCATTTACGCTGAGCACTGTATATATCAATAAGTTTAAAGATCAAATGAGTTGTTTTGAGGATGAAATATCTTTTGACTTAAACACTATTGTGAAGTATGCCCCACCTTTGATTTCAGTTTAATTTGTCTATGAATATGTATCGCTGGCATCAAGCCGAAACCTCCTACGTCACAATTTAATAAATGTCACAATTCTTCACAAATCTATATTTTACAAATTATTGACCACTCTAAAGTATTGCAAATGGCTTGCTCTCTTTGACAATGCAATGCTAATGGTTGAAAGAAGATGTTTTAGGGTCTCCTGGAAAATTATGAGTTTGGAAGTAAAAGGATTCCGCCCGACGCCAACGATATATATAATATGCATAATTTATATGCTCACTAAACATTTACATAAGTAGGTGTCATCTGGTTGCTGCGTGTACTGAATTGTGACAGTCTGAACGGATCATTTCTCTATCTCTTATCGCCTGCATCTTAGGTTGGAGGCAGCAACCAAATGAGAGCCAAAATTGTCAGGTAAGTCACCTATTGGTAATGTAGACTTCCATTCAGCTGATTCAGTTTGCCCCCCCCCCCCCCCCTATTTTCAGGAGGAGGTTTTGCTGAAAACAGTTAAACTGAAGGAAAAACATGTTAATGTCATCCAACAACTGGAGCAAACCATTGAAGATCTCAGGACTAAGATTGCTGAACTAGAGCGGCAGCCCCCTCTACCGGACAGAAACATAAAAACAGACAAGGACCATGTCGAGGAGGAAGGCCTTTTTAGGGAAGTGTGTGATGCTCACTTTCAGACTGAAGCAGCTCACTTTCTGTGCTCTTTGGAGGCAAAATCTGTGCAAACATCACCGATGGATGACAGTTTTGAGTTCAAAGCCCCTTTTAGTGAGCCAAGTGGAGTCAATGGTGACCTGCAACTCCCATTTAGCCAGAGTTCATGTCAGCAGCAACCCCCGCCAGCGATTCTAAGTGGCACATCTCTCCTTTTGCCCGGACAGATAGCAGTACCTGTCCCGCCTTCTGTTCCATCCTTATCAGGAGGATCAATACCACCCCCACCTCCTCTTCCTCCGCTCCCAGCTGGATCTGCTCCACCCCCACCTCCTCCACCCCTCCCTGGTGGAGCAGCTCCACCACCACCTCCTCCTCTCCCTGGTGGACCAGTTCCACCACCACCTCCCCCTGTCTCTGGTGGCGTTGCTTCACCCCCACCTCCTCCTCTCCCTGGTGGACTAGCTCCACCCCCACCTCCTCCTCTCCCTGGTAGTGTTGTGCCACCCCCACCTCCTCCACTTCCTGGTGGAACCAGTGCACCTCATTGTGGGCCTCCCCAACCCCCTCCTCCACCTGGTTTAAGTTTTGTTCCTCCAGCTCCCTCGGGATCTCTGAGCTCCTTGCCTCCTCCTCTCCCTCTGGGGCTGTATACTCTGGGCCTTACCCAGGAGAAGCCACCCAGGAAAGCAGTGGTGGAGCCTCCCAGACCCATGAAGCCACTGTATTGGACCAGAATCCAGTTGCACACTAAAAAGTAAATGTTTTTTTATCCAGAGGTGGCAAATCCAGGTTCAAGAAAGTAAAAATCCTGCCACAGTTTGGCTTTAGCCCCTAATGCTTGCTAGCTAGCTAGCTCCCTAAAAGGTAAACAAGCAACATGGCAGCTAGCCAGGGCGCTAGCTAGCTAGCACCAGGGGTTAAAGCCAAACTGTGGAAGGATTTTTACTTTCTGAACCTGGATTTGCCACCTCTAATATTAGTGAATCTCTAACTGACTGGAAATAGCAAACACAGTGGAAACTCACATAGTCCATTCCAGTGTTTATCAACCCTGGTCTTCGGGGCACACTATCCTGTATTTCCATGTCTCCCTATTCCCAACGCAGGTGATTCAAATGACAGCTCATCAGCAAGCTCTGGAGAAGCCTGATAATGATCCTCATCTGCGCCAAGGACCAGGGTTGAGAAACACTGGTCTATTCTGTGTAGGGTGTGCCAAAAAAATCTATTCTCATAAGAATTGCAATTCTCATTTAGTACGATTTAGAATAAATTTGAAGTGTCCCAAAATCGATTTTATTTAAATTATTTTATACTTTCTTCTCCTTGTTTGTGTGTGCCTTTACTGGGAATGCTGTACCCGAATTTCGCCAGATAGAGGCAATGTGGTTCCGCGTGTTCCGATACATAGTTAAGTTGTAGCCACATTAGAGAGTAGAAGAAAAAAGTCACGATCAAGTTATGCCAATAAAAGTTGTTTTTTTGCAGCCTAGGAAGAGCATATGCCGGTGAGTAATGTTAAGATGCTTATTTGTATACATTCCTGAAACATTTTGTATGAATAGCTGTTCTTTTGAGTAATAAAAGTGCCACAAGTAGCGTTCTAATTAGCATTAGCGAGTCAGAATGGAGTAGATCATGACGATTCTTTGCTCATCTATGAATTGAAACAGAAATCATTGTCAATCAAATCATTTTGAATCAAAAATCTATTCTGAATCAAATCGCAGACCCAAAAATCTGAATCGAATCATGAGACAAAGATTTCCACCCTTACTATTCTGTAATGCCGATTCATTTTCACGTTCTAATTTCAAAATAATTTCATCAAGCAAATTAATTCATCCCGGGCTCAAACGATTATCTGATTATCTATGCATCTGATTTTTCTAAAGTACCAGTATACAATGGGTTGGGCCATGAACATTTTTGGTGTACTAAATAACCAAATGTTACAGGAAACAGCAACAGTCACAACTCGATTTGCTAGAATTTACCTTTTATTCCCCGCAAACAGAAATACTCACAACTTGCTTTGCTAGAATTATTGTACCTTTTATTCCCCGCAAACAGCAATAATCACAACTTGCTTTGCTAGAATTATTGTACATTTTATTCCCCGCAAACAACAATCAATACACTACAACGTTAAGCAGCATAATATGATGATCATCAGCGCTTACCTTGACACTAGACCGGAGAGCCTATGGTCCGGGTAGAACGAGCTGCAAAACGGCTGGGCAATCGTACGTGTTCCGCAGCTGACTCTGTCGGGACCGCGTGCCGCTCCGTCTTTTATTCATTAGCGTGGGAAACCGGGCTAGCAAAGCCCTTTCTCAGACATTTTTGAAAACATGTTTTGCAAAGCAGGGAAGGCTGTAGTATAAACAAGGAAGAGTTCCCAGGCTGATCCCGCCCTTTATTTACAAATTGTTGGGCACCTGGATTTGTACAACAGTTCAGGACAAAAACATTTCCTTATATAAGAGGTTTCATGAGGACATAAACAAACCATATTTTTTTTCCCTTCACAATGGTAAACTCGCTACGTTCGGACCAAGTGGTGTTAGGTATCTATAAGGGATATGTTTCTGCCAAGAATCAACATTAGAACACATCTTGAGCTTGTGTAATTTGTTATTTGTGTACTAGTGTTTAATTGGTGTATGTAATGTATATCAAATTAAGTATACTGTATTGTTCATGTTTTATCAAAGTATTAATGAAACGCGTTGCACTTCCTCATTTTTTCCTTACTTTGGTGGCATCACATAAAAACACAAGAAAAAGCCAAACAAACCTGTGGCTTTAATCCTCCACATGCTAAGCATGTCTAAACAAAAACTTGATTTTTGAGGCACATTTTTGCAAAATCACTTTGAGCCTTTGACCCATTTCAGACATTTGACTTTAGAGGTTCCACTGTAATGACATCAGTGTGTCTGGCATTACAACTGGAATGTGCTTTAAAACAGACAGAGTATATTCATCTTTTTTCTTGTTTATTAGGGAAATATTGTCTGCATCCGTGTGGGAAACGATAGAGGAGCCTGACGTGAACTTTGAGGAGTTTGTAGAGTTGTTTGCCAAAACAGCCGTCAAAGAGAAAAAGCAGCCACTCTCTGACACTATCACCAAGTCCAAGGCCAAACAGGTAGGCCTATAAATACCGTACATTTATTATTCCTCCTATACCAAGCAGTTTCAGGACTACAATCACAAAGTACACCATTCAGGAGCATCTTCTAAATACGGCCACCTAGTTCCTACAGTAGTTTAAAAACACTCAATTTATTTACTAATACTAGGCAAGGGCAGCATTGTTTAAAGAGCCATATTATGGGAAAGTAACTTGTACAGTATGTAAATAAAGTCCCGTTTTTATTGAGTGAGCTACAGTCTCGTCTTTATTAGTCGACGAAAATGCAGACTGATTTAGTTGCAGTTATTGTTTATTAATGGGGTTTTAGTATAGTCTAGTGTAGTTTTCGTCCAGTGAAAAATGTGTGTTGACGAAAATATTTGTATTTAGTTTTCGTTGACGAAATTAACACTAGTGGCCAAGCATGGCGCGGAGCATCATATGACTACTGTCGGCCTCGAAGTGTACTCATGAACTTAGCACCTAAATTCTGCCAAGACTGCAATATCCAGGGAGGCGTTCACTACGATAGACACATGCCTGTGAATATAGACCCATTTCCAGTTTACATCATCAAATGTTTCACGTGCAATATTGACAAAAAAAAAAAAAAACATGAGACAAGCACAACTTTGTCGCTGCCTGTCCCTTCCAAGTGGTAGCTGGATCTGTTAACTCAAATTTTGAGTTTGTTGTTTGTTAGTGGACCATTTAGGCATAGCAGACAGCCCCCATTGTACTGCGGTGGTATTTGAAACTGGTCACAGGTCAACCATACCCTATGCTAGTGGCGTCATATAGTTGCCAAGGTAACACTTCAAACTAAATATTCCTTGGGGCCATTTGTGGTACCAGAAAGGCATTACGACTATGTGAATGTGGTTTTGGTGGGCCCCCTTTTCCACTACCATGGTTTTAAGTTACTACCTTCTCACAGTGGTGAGCAAGACCACCAGGTGGCGAAAGCATGACTTCTGGCTCCAGGTTGATAATTTAGACTTACAGTTCCAAGTTACTCTACACACGAATCAAGCTGTTCATTGTTGTTATGTATTGGAGAGTAAATCATTGACTCATCTTCGAATCCTGCCGCATCAATTACGGTATTTCCACACTATAATTCTTGGCTCTTGAGGTATTTTAACAAATGCATCGAAAACAGAGCAGACATATTATTAAGACACTTTTTTTTTAATTGTCAAAAAAATGTATCATGCCATATTAAGTAGTGTATTTTGAGTTTAGGAATGCTCCAAAACAATCACAAAAGGTAATGTTAATGCATTAAAGCCAGTGTTCATTGCATTTTAATTCTGAAATATCTTAAGTTCATATCTAGCTCATATCTAACACTTCTCCTAGGTTGTCAAGCTTCTAAGCAACAAACGATCTCAGGCTGTAGGAATCCTTATGTCTTCGTTACACCTTGATATGAAAGACATCCAGCATGGTGAGTTTGTTTGAATTTAGGATTGACTTGCACTCGTGTTTCAACACAATTTTTTTTTTACATTTTCTGCAGCCATCTTGAACTTGGACAACACAGTAGTTGACCTGGAGACCCTTCAGGCCCTGTATGAAAATGTAGGTTAAAAACAAAATCATATCTATCTATCTATCTATCTATCTATCTATCTATCTATCTATCTATCTATCTATCTATCTATCTATCTATCTATCTATCTATCTATCTATCTATCTATCTATCTATCTATCTATCTATCTATCTATCTATCTATCTATCTATCTCCCACCCACCTACCTACCTACCTAGTGTCTTACTCCCACATTCCATGCATGTTAAGCTATTGTCATTGATTCAAGGGTCTGCCCCCGACTCTCACCTAAAGTCAGCTGAGATAGGCTCGTGCTCGTTCAAGACTTTAAAAGCCTTTTCACACTGCACTTGGTTTCCTGATGTTCAGTGTGGGGCAGCTCATGCGGATGACAGTGCCCCAGTGAAAGCTTCCCCATATTTGGAAGTGCTTGTGTGGTGACTTCACATCAAAGTATGGTAAAACAGCTGGACAACGCCACTTTGGGAATTACACCCAAGGAATTAGCTCTAATAAGGCACGCAAGTTCCGATTTGACTAAGGAGCTTGAGAGGGTGTCTGAAAATAATTACAAGTTTATTTAATTGATACAACAAAACTCAAAAAAGACCTTCAGTAGCTGGAGCTCAACAATAGAAAAAATACAATACACATCAATGCACGTGACACATATCACACACATAAGTGAAGGAACAAATGAATATGAAAATCAAAAAGAGGAGCAAATCACAATTTAACTAATTGAGCCACCCAATAAAGCTTAACTCATTGCGGGAAACCTTTGTTTCTGTAAAAGTTTTTTTTCTTGATGTTTTTTTAAGTTTTCTGCATTGCCTTGGGAGAAGTCAAATTCAACCAAAGAGTCAAATAGGGTGGTCTATTGCTGTTAGCACTGTGAAATCACTGTCAGTTACCCTCCTGCACCTACTGACATCACCGGGCTGCCGTCCATGAGTTGAACATTTTTCAACTAACGGGCACGTCAACGGCCATCTTGTCGGTATGATGTGAAACGGCATTGCCTAAGTGTACTGTGAAATTTACAATTTATTTGCAATGTAAGAAGGACACAAAAATGGTTGGATTTGTGTATAAAGTTTACATGTGTTTATGAACTATGGAAGTGTGGCCAGAGGGTCACTCAGCTATGTGTATTCCACAGAGGGCGTTGCCAGAGGAACTGGACAAGATCGAAAAGCACATTAAATCCAATAAAGACAAGGAGAATGCTAAACCACTGGACAAACCTGAACAGTGAGTTATTGCCATAGACACTTCACAACTAAAATTTAACATTAATCAGGGTTATTGTTTTTTCCAGGTTCCTCTACCAGCTCTCCCAGATCCCCAGTTTTTCTGGTCGAGTTTTTTGTATCCTCTTCCAGTCTAGCTTTTCTGAGTGCATGTCATCTTTAATGAGGAAACTGGATACACTGCTGAGTGTATGCAAGGTGAATTATATCTGCCTCCCTCCAACAATACACTTCAAAATGATAGCTTCACTATTAGTTATGAGAAGAATACCTGCCCACCAGAGATGGGGACTCGCAACTCAGACTCAGACTCGCGAGAGACTAAAGTCACTATTTTTTGAGACATGCAACTCAGCTTAGATTCGTCCACTAAAGACTCGATAACTGACTCGGAACATTACAAGTCTCTAATGAAGATTCAGAAAACAGGTGGATTGATAAATGGATGGATGGATAGATGGAGAGCAATGTCCAGTGTTAATGACATAGAGTAGGCAAATGCAAAAACACAAACAATCACCAGCATGGCAAACTCAGAGAAACAGGCTGCTTTTGCTTTTAAAGACTTTATCCAGTGAGTCAGACTCATGGTCAGGGACTTGAGACTTGATTTGGGCTTGGAGCCTAAAGACTTGGGGCTCTATTTTCATTCTAATGCAAGTCTGGCGCAAAGCGCACTCTAATTGTTCACATGGGTGGAGTTTTCTTTCTTTTGGTATTTTCATATACTTTGTGCCTGGGCATAATGGGGGCATTTGCACCGTTGTGCGCTTTTATAGATAGTATTCACTGACGTTACGGGATCGCAAGTCGGACTCTCATGGTGGGTCAACTTTCCAGCAGACTCAGCTGTGTTTCTATTGTGTTTACACCAAATGTTCTTTTGTTATTGATGAATGTCACCCCCGGTTTCCTCTAACGTTACTTGTATAAGGATGACATATGTGGAAGATTTAGCTCAACACTCCTTGCAGCGTTGAAACGTTAGATTAGTGAAAAATCTCAGGTTATTTTTTAAAACAAGTTAGCTAATTTCCTGACCGCGCTAGCTACTAGAGCTACCATGTTACAACAAAAACAACAATGGTTGATTCATCACTTATTTTCGTATACTTTAACAACACTTTGGGCTGCTGTGAAAGGAAAATAAGATACCTGAAGGAAAGTATTTGGGGAGATCTCATAATCGAACATCTTGACTACTAGATCTATTTTTTGCCAAAGCTAGCCACTGCTAGCAGCTCACATATATCAAAATCACATTATGATATGATATATACAATGACGCTTACCTTAATCAAAATGGTCAGAACACACTTTGGTAGACTTTGTCAGTTGGAAATCTTTTCGATTTATCTTTGCAATTCCAGACAATTCTTTGTCCGTTCCCATTCGACATTCCATGGACCCATGAACGGCACACAATATGAGGCATATGACGTTGTGTGAGTACTATCTATAGAGGATGAAACAAAACGTTTTCCCGGTCAATCGTAAACGGCCTGACAATGCAGTAACAGAAACAGATTCGCTGGGGCCCATGCACGACATCGGCAGATGAACTTCAATATAAATCTTCTTGCGATAGATGTGATGCGGGCAATTTGAAATCACGTGTGGGACCCCTTAACACTTGCCCCAGCACAAACATTGGCCGAGCGCATTCTACTTTCTGTTACCAAATTGGCAGATGAGTTGGAGGAGCGGCAACTGTGTCCATTGGAATACCCAGAAAGGTGCAAGATGGCACCGAACAGTGTATATGTCAGATTTAGTAATAGGTGTAGACCCAAACGCAGGGAAGCAGGGAGGTAATACACGTTTGTGCACAAAAAAGTAAAGGCAAACAAAAATGAAAATGCAAACTACCCTGCCAAAACACCCATGTGGGTTAACCCGGAAATGGGCTGGTGAATGGGTCCCATGTTTTAAGACAAAGTTGATGTTCTAACACTTCCAGCAAATATCGATGACATGAAAGATTAAATAACAACTGCAATCAACAACACGGTGGACTGTGAAATCCTGAGGTTTAGGAGGAATTCTCATATCAGTTTGATGTTGTCGGTTCTGCCGGTGGTGGCCACATGGAGCACTTGTAAAACATGAAATAAAAACTTAAAGGTATGTACACTATATGTGTCTAAGCTATGGTTCTCTATTGTTTTTTTGTTTTTGAAATAACACGTAATGATTTGGGCATTTTTTTTGTTTGTTTTTTTAAATCACCCTGTGCTTTGAACCAATTTTCAGTGTCCAGATGGGCTCAAGTTTAGCCTCATATGGCTCCTAGCTAAAACCCACATGGGCAAGGATGAGCTGGTGAATGGGCCCCATATGGGCTGTCCAGCTGGGTCCCAGTTAATTTTGTCTGGGGGTTCCATGGTGGTCCCATGTGGGCAATCCCAGACGGGCTCAAGGTGGCAGTTATATAGGCCCTAGCTAAAACCCGTGGGCAACCCAGCTTTCTCCCATCTGGGGCCCTCTCTAGCTGGGGTGATTGTGGTGTTCCTGATTGTACCCATAAGTGCTCCTTTCACACTCATGCCACACAGTTATTTTGTTACAAAATTAAATAACAAGAAGACCAGTAATACAATCAATTACCTTTTTATTATTATTGAACGCCAAAGAACATCAAATGGTCAGTGTTCCCTCACTGTCAAACTGAATTATTAATTTTCCACCTCAAATGAGCCTGGAGCCTGAAGTACTTGTTGAGGTAGCAAAATGTTGATCGGCGGCAGACTTGATCGGCAGGGGGGAGGGTTTTCCTATATCTTTTGGGAATGATGTGCAGCGCTTTCTTCTAGGTTTGAATATTATTCTTGTGCTATCAAACTTGTATGAAATGAGAGTCTTAAAGGGCTTCAAGCTGTCCAAGTGGTGCCCATATGGGCCTCAACTGTATGTGTTTGCTGGGTAGATATTCGGGTAATCTCCAAAAACACAAAAACCAGCAAAGTCCAAAGCGAGATCCAAAGCAACAAACACACAAGTAACAATACAGGGCAAGGACATGACATTGACAATGAACCAATAAAGACTGAAAGAAAGTAGTGAAGTAAATACACACCAACTGACGAGAGAACAAAAGGCGCCTAGACAAGACACATGTGGCTGAGGGAGCTGATTGGATGACACAAGGGACCGGGAGGGTGTGGACTGTCGCAAAGCAAAGCACCCAACGCTTCAAAGTGTGAATGCTTAACATCATATGGTTAATCTCTGCTAAAGCAACTACTATCTCCTTATTTAAAAACCTGACAGAAAAATATTGGCACAAACATCTGAGTAGTATGCTACGTGTATTTCTTGTAAGTTTCTGAGTTTTTTCTCTCGCAAATCTGCCACTTTATAAAAATAGCAAACTTTAGACTTTATAAAGTGGCAAATTTGTGATTTTTTTTCTCAGAATATTACATACATTACAATAATACAACGTTGTTGCATCCTAAAGGTGTAAAACAGAAGCTCCAAGTTTTTTAAAAGTAGTTTCAACCCCAAAAGTTGCCAGAGTAGTTTTCAAGTGTCAAAGATCAAGCACTAATAATAACACAATTAAAAGGGAAAAAAAACTTTTTCCAACTGCAAAATGACACGTTGAGCTAAGATATCATCACTCAGATGCAATTAATCCAAACCATCACAACACATTGTATCAAATATCAATGTGAAGAATACCATCTTTTCCTATGTGTTCAAACTGAAAATATGATTTCTTGTATAGGTATTACAGGACAGTGAAAAGGTGAAGCAGGTTCTAGGTCTGGTGCTGGCTTTTGGCAACTTTATGAATGGAGGAAATCGCACAAGAGGTCAAGCTGATGGCTTCAGTCTTGACATACTTCCCAAGCTCAAAGATGTTAAGAGCAGTGTGAGTAAACTGAAAATATTGTAGATATTCTAAAAATGACAGTGTTGTGAGTAACCTGAACTATAATCTGTGAGAGGCAGTAATAGTTAGTGAAATGTCACATTGACAGCACATAGACTAATTGTTGTACCATAGAAATGAAGGTAACATGAGGTTTAATCATGACAATTTAATGAAACAAAACACGTGTAAGGCAAATCTCTACGACTAAACGAATTTATGCAATATTGCGTTGGTGTTCCAATATAGTGTGTGGATGTAATGTAGAGTAGATATATCAGTGACACCATCAGAAATCATACAGTACTTTTAACACCCTTTTTTGTTTCCCTCCAACGTATAGGACAGTATGAAAAGTCTTCTGTGTTACATAGTTGCCTACTACCTAAGAAATTTTGATGAGGTGAGCTTTTACACTACGTGTACCATTTAAAATACAGATCAGTGATTATCTCACAGGTATTGTTACCACTAGTATATTGTTTTGGGGTTCATTCCCTTCAATCTCCTCTTTAGATTTTAGTTGGTTGCAGAGGTGGCAAATCAGGTCCAGGAAGTAAAAACCCTGCCACAGTTTGGCTTTAGCCCCAGGTGCTAGCTAGCGAGCTCCCTAGCTAGCTCCTCGGTTGCTTGGTTACCTGCTAAGGAGCTAGCTAGCTAGGGTTTTTACTTTCTGGACCTGGATTTGGCACATCTGGTTTGGTTGGTTGGTTGGAGTGAAAATAAAAAAATTTAAGAAATAAAAGAATTGTGTAAAATAATATAAGAGGAAAATAAAGACCTACATGTACAGTTAATCTAATCAATACAATAAAATCTCAAACATTAGTTGTTGCATATGTGGGCACACATGCACATGCCCATACATACATATATGCTCTTAAATTCATTTATATTTTTACCTGTTTGTTATCTTTTTGTAACACTATCTTTTTGAATCTCTTTTTAAACACAGTAATTGATTGATACTTTTTCCAATTCAGTTTTATAATTGTTCCACAAAGTAATCCCTTTAACATGATGACTGTGGACTTCTCGGTTATTGAGAGACTCGGGGGCAGTCTCATCAAATTGGACAAGGCCAAGGAGGTGCACGATCTCAACGGGAGTGGGCTTTTTGTTGTTACACACGAGACCGAATTGTTGGGGTTAGTTTTGTCTGGTATCCATCATGAGTAAAGACGTTTTTTTTTTTTGTTATGCCTCTGCAATCCGCGCCTGTAGTACTGGGGCTAACCTGTTTTAAGATTCACAATCCAAACATAAATTGGCAGATACCTAAAATAGTCGGAGCTTGTTCTGTCATTGTAACTGCTTGCAATCCACTGATTCTATTTCACAAAAGAAACAGTTGGCTCCAATAGATTTGTCTTCTGTGCCCACTGACTATAATGACCTTAAATTACTCTTTAGTAAGGATCAGGCCCAATCTCTTCCACCACATCGCCCATATGATTGTGCGATTGAGCTGGTACCCAATGCACCATTGCCTAACGCTAGACTTTGTCAGGTGTCATAACCTAAACAAGAGGCCCTCAAGGAATATATTTCGTCGTCACTGGCATCTGGACTTATTTGGCCATCAACCTCTCCAGTGGGAACCAGCTTCTTTTTTTTATAGAAAAGAGAGATAAAACGCTCCGTCCGTGCATAGACTACAGAGTGCTAAATGACATAACTGTAAAGAATAAGTATCCTTTGCCACTTATGGACTGTGCATTTACTCGTCTACAGTCTGCATCCATTTTTACCAAACAAGACCTGCGCAATGCTTATCATTTGGTAAGGATTATAGAGAAAGAGATGAGTGGAAGATTCAACATTCAGCATTCAACACTCCCATGGGGCATTTTGAATATCTGGTAATGCCCTTCGGACTTACTAATGCACCTGCGGTTTTTCAGAATTTGATAAGCTATGTTTTCCATGACATGATTGGCCAGTTCTGCTCCGTCTATTTGGATGATATTCTTATATTTTCCATATCCCTCGAGGAACATCAGCAGCATGTTCGGCTGGTGTTGCAATGGCTACTTGAGAACTGGTTGTACGTAAAGGCTGAGAAATTTGAATTTCACTCGCCTTCTGTTAAGTTTCTGGGGTTCATTGTGGAGAAGGGCCAGTTGAGAGCCGATCCAGGCTGTGGTCGTATGGCCCTACATCAAGGGTGCACTTGCAAAGGTTCCTGGGGTTCGCCAATTTCTATAGGCAATTCATCCGCAATTATAGTTGTAAGACAGAACCTTTGACAAGGCTCACATCAGTAAAGAGACCTTTCATTTGGACCCCAGAAGCTGAGTCTGCGTTTGAGTTAAAACATCTTTTTACCAACGCACCCGTTTGTGCTCACCCTGATCCAACTCTACCTTTTATTGAAGAAGTGGATGCCTCGGATTCAGGAGCAGTGGCAGTTCTGTCACAGAGGACCCCAGTCGACAAGAAGGTTCATCCCTGCGCCTTCTTCTCGCGCCACCTCAGTCCGGAACGTAACTATGATGTTTGTAATAGGGAGCTGCTTGCCATTATTCTGGCACTTCATAAGTGAAGGCACTGGCTGGAGGGTGCAGCTGAGCCTTTCGTGGTGTTTACTGACCACAAGAACCTGGCCTATATCCGAGCAGCCCGAAGACTGAATCCTCGTCAAGGATGTTGGATCCTGTTCCTCACCCACTTCAACTTCACAATTACCTACCGCCTGGGTTAATCAAACCTGATGCCCTGTCGAGAAATTTCAGTTTGGATGAGGTGGACACCACACCTGAGACAATTGTACCTGTGGCTCGAGTGGTCAGAGCGCTCCAGTGGGAGGTTGAGAAAAGGGTGACCAACGCCTTAAAAGACATTTGTGTGCCTGAGGGATGTCCAGCTGGCAAGCTGTTTGTGCCACAGGAGCTAAGGAGAGAAGTTATAAGGACGTGAGTCTAAAGTCGCTTGCCATCCTGGCATAAACCGCACGTTTCCTAGAAGTTTTGGTGGCCTGGGGCTAATAAGGACATTCAGGAATATGTCACAGCATTCTGTTTGCGCCCGCAACAAGTCGTTTCACTGTTCCCCAGCTGGTCTGCCACACCCATTGCCCGTCCCGTCTCGCCCATGGTCACATGTTGCACTGGACTTTGTCACCGGTCTTACCATGTCCCGAGGAAAGACTGTGGTTTTTAGTGTTGTTGACCGGTTCTCCAAAATGGCACACTTCATCCCTCTCCTGAAGTTGCCTTTTTCGCTGGAAACTGCTAACCTGCTTATCGACCACGTCTTCCCGATTCATGGCATCCCATTGGACTTGGTTTCTGACAGAGGTCCTCAGTTTGTTTCCCAAGTTTGAAGGGCTTTCTGCAAGGCAATGGGTGCCACAGCGAGTCTTTCGTTTGGGTACCACCCTCAGTCTAATGGCCAGACAGAGCGGGTCAACCAGGATTTAGGAGCTGCTCTCTATTGCGTCTGTCACCAGCATCCATCATCCTGGTCATTCCACCTCCCCTCCTTGCTGCTTGCCATTGCCTCAGCATTTTGTTACTCTCTTGCTTGTACCTGTTATCTCCTAGTTCCTGCCAGCAGTACTTTTTGTCTTCTGTTTTTTCTGTTAAGTACTGCTGTGATTTTTCTGGTTGTTGATTTGTGCGCACCATGTGTAGGTCATTTTGTTTTCATTCTTAATCTTAGTTAGTAGCCTACTTCCTACCGTGCTCCTCCGCCCACCTTTTTCTGTAGGTACGCTTTGACCTTTTGTCACGTCACTTTTTGTTAGTGTTCACTTATGCGTCAAGCTCCTTTTGCTCAGTAAAAACTGTAACCCTTGCCCACCATTTGAGTTGCATTTGAATCCTTCACCTGCGCTTTTGCGCACGCCTAACAATATGCCATTTTCCGCATAATTTTGCATGAATTACAACACCAAGAAATTTTATTTAATTTACTCTTTCAATTGAGTCAACAATTATTTTGACTTAATGCTTAATTAGTCTAGTGCCAATGATTATACACTTTGTTTTGTCTAGATCCAAAGACAATTTGTTTGTCAAACCAGTTTTTTGTTTTTTTTAAATATAGTTTATTTAGCTCATTTTCCACAATACTCGGAAGCTGTTTGAGATTTTCTCCAAAGCAATATAAAGTTGTCATCTGCAAATAAAATGTTAGAACGACTTTGCATATGCAACACATATGTCAAAATAATTTAGGACCAAGCACTGACCCTTGGGGGACTCCATGAGTAATCTTCAACTGATTTGATTTGAAATTAAGATGCACATACTGATTTCTATCATCTAGGCAACTCTTAATCCATTTACGACAGACCTCTTATGCCATATCTCTCCAGTTTATCCATTAATATGAGGCTTTTTTTTTAAGTCTATAAAAATGCTAACTGTAAATTCTTTGTTATCTATATTTGTGGCACAACGTATGTTATAAAATGCATGCTTTATAGCAGAAGTGGGCAATCTCGGTCCTTGAGGGCCGGAGTCCTGCAGGTTTTGAACGTTTCTCACTTCCAACACAAGCTATTTATTTATTTATTTATTTATTTATTTTTCCAACACAAGCTGATTCCAATCAACAGGATCGTTATGAGGCTTATGCAGAGCTTGCTAATGAGCTGATCATATATCAGCTATGTTGGAGAAGGGCAACATGCAAAACCTGCAGGACTCCGGCCCTCGATGCACACCTCTGCTCTATAGTGTTTAAGTCTGGAGATTCACTTGGCCAGTCTAAAACTTTCTTCCACTTCTCTCTTTTGTTGCTAAGGCAGTTTGTTTTGGGCCATTATCTTGATGTACAATGAAGAATTTCCTAATCAATATGGTTGCATTTTCTTTAAATTGGCAGACAAAATGTTTTTGTCAACTTCTGAGTTAATTCTACTGCTGCCATCATGTGTTACATCAACTGATGCTTATGCATATCCATCCAAGAAGAAGCTATGCATAACCCGGTCATGACATTAGCTCCATTGAATTTCCCAAATTAGTTTGTATTATATGAGAACATGAGATAATACATTAGGCTGGGTCGATTATCGGCATTTTGATGAATATCGGCATCGGCTGTTTTAAAATTCTGACGGCCAATAATATAGCCTTTTTAAACTGTGTTAACTTCAGGGAATTATTTAATTTTCAGTTAACTTTATAAGAGCTGCTGCTGACCCTGGACACTCTCTGCACCTCTTGTTTTTGTTTGAAATTAAAAACTAAGATAAGTGCAAATTTAACAATTCAGATATGACATTTTGGAAAACTTTATTTATTGTAGAAAATAAAAGGAAGCTATTTACTCGTTTAGATTTGCATTTAACTTGGGAATCTCGGATCTTTATGAACGTTTTGTTATTTATTTATTTTTAATTCAGATGCCTATTGACAAAGATTAAAAAAATAAATATTTTTTTATTTTTAATTTTTTTTAGAGAGAACTCAGTATTGTTCATTCGGGAATCTTACCGATTCAACATGTCATCATCATTGCTCTCTCTTTTTATTTATTTATTTTTATTTTGTGTGTGTGTGCGTTTGTGCTCATTAATTCACCTGAAACCTATTAAAAATGGAAGGAAGGTGAGATCCACAGATATCAGCCTCCACCAATTCAGTGACTAGAGGAAGAAGCAGATTGTGTTTGAATTTCGGTAGATGCTGCTGTGGTGGATCTGGCATGCATGAAAACCGCCACCAAATAAGGGAGCTGTCGGACAGGGCGAGCACAACCCTCCAGGGTCACCTAGGCCACGGCAGCTCCAGGGCAAAACCCCTGGGCCCCGCGGGGGCCACCTGCGGGAGAGCAAACCCAAAAGCCCGGAGCGCCCCCTTCCCCACCCCACGGCCCACGCCCCAAGGCCAACGCAGCAGAACGGGGCGCGGCAGGCCCACCAGCCCACAACCCGCCCTGCCATCCACATCTGCCACCTGCCACAGCCCAGCCCCCGCTGCCCCCAGGCCCCATGCCTTTTTTAGCACTCTTCTTGGCACATCTATTTAGATTATAAAATGTATAAAATATCTTTCAGTTTCAAGCCTCTCTGGCTTCTAGATCTTGACCCCCCAAAACGGTGGACAAGCAAATGCAGATCACACGTTTGAAAACTATCTATTAGATATTCAATACGTACAGTATCTGATTTTTATCCTCATTTGTAAAAGGGCTAATTCCAGTCTGAGTAGATATAATCTCATGCTTTTTCCCTCTTTACGTTACCATGATGTAAATACTTGAGATGCACTGAAATGTTGATCTCTTGACAAAAAAGGAATTGGCTTGGCTGTTCCAATAATACCGATCGTTGCATATATAATAATAATTGTTACATAATAATAATTATTGAATAATAATTCTATAATAATAATAATAATAACTATTTTACATGGAGTCAAAGCCGCCCTTGACTAAATTGGCACCCTAAGCGAATAAAAAATTTTAGGCATGTTCTCCCTAATCTCCACAAATTTTTCTGGTGCATGATAATTCAAGGTTTCACATGAGTAATTTTAAAAACTATTTTAATGGCAGAAAAAAAAGAGTGCTTATATCATTTGTGTACATGTGTTGATTTCCATGTGTCTCTGCAGGATGCTGGAAAAGACACCTGTGTTTATCCTCTCCCTGAGCCTCATGAGTTGTTCCAGGCTTCACAGATGAAATTTGAAGACTTTCATAAAGACCTGACTCGACTCAGAAAAGACCTTAAATGTAACTTCTATTTACAGTTAGGCCATAAAACATGTTGCAGGAGGGAAATCAATTAAAGTACTTGTATAGTGTTTTTCTAACCTCATGATATACATTTTTTTTCTTCCAGCATGTACCTCAGAGGTGGAACGAGTGTGCAAAGCTTCAGTTGAAGATAGCCTACAGCCTTTCAAGGACAAGATGGGTGATTTTATTTCAGAAGGTACTGATAAAAATTATGTGTTTCAGTTAAATAATGACATTAACATTACCCAGTATGCTTAGTATTTAGGGTCCATGCACACAATCCGGGCTGCGGCCATCATATGTGGGGTTTGCACGTTCCTCCTGTGTTTGCATGAGTTTTGCTGGGTAACCTGGCTTTCTCCCTCCATCCAATGTGTCTTATGTTCATCTCAAATAGTGGGGCGTGCACCCTTGGGGTGTGCAGTGTGATGCCAGTGGGGCTGCGTGTAATCTTAGGGAAGATACTAGAATAAAGCGCGATTGCACATCCACCACAGTCAAGTGTTCTCAGGGAGTATTAGCTCTAATGTGTAGGTTGTTTTTTTTTGCACCGGGCATGCACACACACACAGCACAGAGAACAAGTATACTTGTTAATTATGTTTTTTCAACTGAGATGGGTAGGGAAATCGAGTATCGGCACACACGACGGACCCTCTTATTGCCGTTTTACGATCACACAGTCAATTTTGTAGAGTGAATTTTACTCTAAAAAAGACCCAGTCCCAGTCTATATAGAGTAAACTTTATACTGTAGGGGTAAAATATATATTTTTTAAAAACACTCAACAGTTGAGGAATAATTACAGAACCTTTAGGTTGGGAGACAGCCATTCTAACGACTGACCCATTCCAATTATACTCTGTGTCAATATATCGCAGGTGTCAGGTGGAAGCCTTGTACCTCCATTTTTGGTCTCCTTTTGGACACACCAACAATATGTTAATCAACAATAAGTCTTGCATATCTCAAGTGGTAGAGTGGTTGTCTTCCATGCTGAAGGTTGTGGGATTGTTCCTCAATCCTTTAGTGTTTTGTTGTTGTTGTTGGTTTTTGTTGTTTTTTTTTGTGTACTTTACTCTCTTCCACTTTAAGTGTAAAGTTTACTTTATTTAGAGTAGGACCGAATATAATCTTTCAGGGGTGTTAAAATTAGTGCCTTAATTTTGAGTTGATTTAAAGTTCCTTTAACGCCACTATTTTTTTTTTACGCACGATTAGTACTACTGATTGTCACACCCATCTGGGGTGAAATTTGTTCTCCGCAATTGACCCATCCACTGAGGGAGCGGTGAGCAGCAGCAGGAACTTGGGCTCAGGGACCATTTGGTGCTCTGACCCCCCAATTCCAACCCGTAATGAGTGTCAAGCAGGAAGGGAAATGGGTGCCAGTTTTATAGTCTTTGGTATGACCTGGCCGGGGATTGAACCCACAACCTCCCAGTCTCAGGGGGACACTCTACCACTAGGCCCCTGGGCTGATTAATAACTGGTCCTTACTTGAAAAGCCTGTACTGGGAGAATTCCAGTCGCAACGCAGCAGAACCGTCCACGTCAAAATTTAGCAGTAATAAATATAATAATGTAGATATTTGAGGAGACTGGGGTCAGGTTGTATTTTACAATTTTTAAAATGTGCAGAATTTTACAAGTTACTTCATGTTTAAAAATTTTTAAGTGAATTTACTGAAAATGTGCAAAACGGACATGCGACTTATGCCCGTTTATTGCATATATTGAGAAGGGACTCCGCCGCTGTAGGTGGTGGTATACACCAGAAAAATGTGATCCACCAGTAATTTAACAGAAGATAAATAATTCCAAAAAGATTTCTGTCTCGTCGTCTCCTCCACTATATCTTACTTTACCGTCCGACATTACTTTGGGACTACAAACGTACGTGTGATGTAATATCCGGTCAAAACGTGCGACGTGTATCCGGTCTTCTCAGCGTTTATTCGCAAAACCTGTTTCCATAGCCAAAATTCGCATTTTACTTGTTTTCAATATGCTTCCAAATCCACCTTCTCTATGCGTAAAAACCTTTTGGCGATTTTTGAGCCCTTTGTCGAATTTTTAGCGTTTACATTCAGTTTTATTTTCGCATTTCTTAAAAATTTGAATAAAAATGGGTGGATGGAAACCCAACTACTGTTGTAACACACTTGCTGCAATAAGCAGGGGCGCCGATGAAAAAGCTGTTTGGATGGCAGCATATGTTTCTCCAAAACCTGTATGTACCTTTCAACATGAATGGTGCCTTCACAAGTTACAAATGCCATTGGCACTAACACAGACCCATACCATCACAGATGCTGGCTTTTTAACTTTATATCCATTTTTTTGCTCTTTGGCCTGGAGGACACGACGTCCACAATTTCAAAAAACAATTTGAAATGTGGACTCATCAGACCACAGAACACTTACCAACACATGGCCCCACAAAACAATTGACCACATGACAACACATGAAACTACACAAAGACACATAAAAAGAGGATGTATAGAATAATTTGATACAGTATATTGTCTGGAGTATGAGTCACAGTAAGTCTTGTACATTTTTCTTCCATAGCGAAGCATGAACTTGAAGCATTGGAAACTCATCTCAGCAGTACACACAAACTGTAAGTATAAGCACTGATATGACTATATACTGTATTATGTACATACTAATCTGTACCTACTAATCTGTCATAATTTAATTTACTAAACATGAACTGCATCAGATTAGTTTACTCAAACACTGATGCCTTCAATCCTGAGAGTGTACTGTGTGTTAAGATGTCTTTGTTCCTTACCAATAATGTTATATCAAAATATAACAAAATTAAATTTCTATTATTTAAATCATTTGTCTTTTTAATAAATCCCACAAAGCAAGATTCAGTTTTTGTTGATTATGGTGGCACCATCGGGACAAAGGCGGTAATGTTTTGACCACATTTCCCATGATGACCAGCGCATTAGGTCATGAAATTTGGATGTTCCAGGCGCCCGTAGTTGGACTGAGTTACATTGTTTCCAGTGGCTATATGAAGGATGTATTGACAATTCCGAGATGATGTCACAAGTCATTGGACTTTGGATCGTTGTCATTTGATTTGTGAGGATTATTTTGATTTTAAAATGTGATGAGATGTTGTTTGAGCACTATAACAATCTGTGTGATTTGTATGATAGTCACAGGCAAAAGCAATACAGTGCAACGTTTGTTTTCACCGTAAAAAGGAAGCATTTGCAGTGCATTGCGGAAGTATCATAAAAGCCTGGATGTTCGGAATTGTCAATAGTGATGAGAAATTAATCCATTTTCATTTTTTTCTTTGTACAGTACTGTAACGATTCTCAAATAAGTTAGCAGCAGACGTTAACTTCTTTATTGTAAATACAAATGGCTGCGCTCCCCCCTCCTTCCCACGATACATTTCCAAGCACTCGTAAACAAGAACGCACACAACAACTTTTGAGGGTTGCGTGGCTGGTCAGATCAACGGCTGGAACGGCAAACTATCAAACTGGTGGCTATTTATTGCTACCATGCAATTTTCCGATTGCTAACATTAGCATAATCATTTTTGATTTGAACATGGAAAGCTACCTACTAAAAAGAGCTGAGTCCTGCAAAGGCAGCGTTGGTTGGAAATTCGCCCTTGTCCTTGACCCCACGTCAGCGGGTGAAATCCGGGCCAATATTCATCTGTACTGTGCTTTTTTATTCAGGTTAACTCCCTTTTTTTTCTTTTTTCTTTTCCATCTCCTCAGACAAAAATGTTCGTTTCTTGGGTTGTTTTGCAGCTTCTCCATGACAACAGTAATCGTACGATGTTCGACTCAACTTCCGTCTTTGGAATGAATGGTTAAAAGGGTGTGACGTATGCCGTAAAGCAGTCTGCATGTTTGTAGTTTATTTTTGTCTGGCAATGTTTCCACCATCCTCCTCAAAGTTGTTTGGTGCCAGAAAAAAATTATCAAGCCATGACAAAGGCTTCATTAAAGTAGCACTATGGAACTTTTTAACCTTAATAAAATATTTTCATAACTTTTCTGATGAAACATTGACTCAAAACTAGTAAAATGGTACATGGCCTGAGGGGGTCTGTATCATTTTTACTGGCACTAAGCAACTTTGAGGAGGATGGTAGGAACACTGCCACATAAAAAACTACAAATGTGCTGACTGCTTTATGGCATACGTCCCCCCTTTCCCCATTTGCTACAAAGACGGAAGTCTATTTGAATGTTGTCGCATAATTACTGCTTTTCTGGCAGAAGCTGCAAAACAACTGAAAAAGTCTAAAAAGACTAAAAGGAAAAGGAAAGCTACCCGCATAAAAGGACAGTCAAGGATCAACATTGGCCCGGCTTTCACTTGCTGGCATGAGCTAAAAAAAATAAAAAAAATAAAACAACGCAATGCGCTTGTACTTTTAGCAAATGTGGTCTTCCTTCGGACATAATAATACCGCGTTTGTCCATATTGCGCTGCCATAATCAACGTAAACTGAAACTTCCTTAGTCTGTAAATTATTTTTTCATCAGCAGAATTATCAAAATATGAATTGAAGGTTGAAGTAGGGCTTTAAAGAAAATATAACATTTTCAATTGGATCACTTTGACCCACAACGAAACCAGTGGTGTTAATAACCAAATCAATTCATTCATTAATTGCAAAAACTAATACAGTAAACCAAAAATCATTGCTAACTACAGTAGTCAGTTGATTTTTGATATTTAATATAAACAATAACTTCACAAAATAAGAAAATAACAAAAAAAGAAGGCCAGCAGAAGATTTATCCCATTTTTATTTTTTTTTATGTATTTATTTTTTGACCCGCACCATAATGGGATGATTAAGGATGACCTGGGAAAAGCTATATCAACATTTGCCAGCAAACTTAAATCAAATCTAAAAGTCCAGTAGTTTCTAGTCAATAAAATTGTGATGCTGTTTTGATAGGTTCCTAGAGCTCACAGTATTCTACTCAGTGAAGGCAAAGGGAGGGGAGAAGGAGGTTTCCCCAAACACTATCTTCTCTATCTGGTATGAGTTTTCCTCTGACTTTAAGGACCTGTGGAAGAAGGAAAACAAATCTATTCTAAAGGAGAGGTAAATATGTGACGGCATAATCTCTTGCTGTAGTTCTATTCCCTAAATTGTAAAAATGTCAAAATATTCAACAAATGTATATATTTTTTTTAATCGATCACAATAAATAATGTACATTTTACAGGTTAAGAGTAGCAGAGGAATGTTTCCGACAAGCCAAAGAGCGTGCTTCCTACAGTGTTAAACCCAAACATGCTACTGGGATTGTAAGTTGACCCTTTTTTCTTTTCTTTTTTTTTTACCAACATTTCAATTATTCAAGCACCTGTTTATAAGTGATGTGTGTTTTCTAATACAATGGAAGAACAATTGCCAGGTGTCTTAATCTACTGTAAGACCTCTTGCCATTTATCAGTCAAATTACATAAAGGATCAATGCACACTTAACATAGGCGGGGGAGGGGTCTGTCTTTAAAAGTTTTGTGAGCACTTTCCAGCACTAATAGTGACTATCAGAAGACTGCATATTGTCAGTTGAACTACTAAATGGATTAGGGATGCACTATAATGCTATTTTCAACCAATACCGATAAACCAATAATTTAGAAAGTGCCGAAGTCAATAACTGATAAATAAGACGATAACCATTTGCAAAATTAACTTGAATGCAAATATACTTTCCAGTCCTGCTATAAGTCTAACATGTACAAATACATTGAAACATTGTGTAAAGCACCATGAAGCTGAATTTTATTGACATCTCTGCTTCAAAGACAACCAGTAACTAATTTTGAGTTTGCCAAAACATAACAGTCATGCTTTCAAAATGTACACACAAAAAACGGTGAGACTAACATTTTGGGGAGACACAGTAAAAAGCCCACACTGGTGACTGCCATGTTACCATGATGCATATTCTGTATTTTTTTTGCACTCGCACAAACACGCACACGTACATGCATACAAACAAGGTCTCCCAGGCGGGGAAACAAACCCACGGCGTAGGCAAGTGACGGTACCACTACGCCACCTGGAGCCCACCATGATGCATTTTTTGTGAACATGAGGTTGTGCGCATTATGACGTCACAAATAAGTGACACTATCATAGGAGAGAGAGGAGGGGTTGAAGAGTTGGGCACAACTTGAACCACAACCACAGCAGATGAACCAACGTGGCATTGTTGTGTCCAAAATAAGTTGTTTGGATGTGCCACAGTGAAAAATGACAGAGAAGAAAGTGGTTGCGTTTCCTTGTTTTATTCATCCTCGTGAATAACGGCAACAGCTCCACTCTTCGCTCTACTGGCGGTCTCCAAATCAACACTGCTTCATATGTCTTAGAAAAACTTTCCGCTATTTTGGACTGTAGGATACCTTTATCTCCAAACTTGTGTTTGCTAGGTGACCTAACAACAATTGACTTACCACATAAACAATTTCAATCTACACTTGTAGCCTTTACTATCGCAAAAAAAACAATTCTTGTTAACTGGAAAAATAAACAAACTCTGAATATCGACCAATGGTCTAACCTCCTCATAAATCACATTTTAATGGAAAAAATATCTGCCTCAAATAAAAACCAAATATCAAAATTTATAGAAACATGGTCTACGTGTATATAATTTTTTAACCTAATTCTGGTTACTTAATTCTGCCTGTTAGCGAGAGCCACCACACCGTGATAACCTACATTGATGTTTCTGCATTTGGCAATTTATTATTATATTATATTATTCGTATGGGATTTTTTTAAATAGGTTTTAGGTGAACTAATGAATACACACACGCTTGCACGCACACACACACACACGCACATACACATACTCACCCACATACAAAAAAAAAAAAAAATATATATATATATATATATATATATATATATATATAAAATAATAATAATAAAAAATACAAAAGGAGAGCAATGATGACATGTCAAATCGAATGAACAATACTGAGCTCTCCATAAAAATAAAAATAAACACTGCTTCATATGGACACTTTGCGCCCTCTTGAGACATCTTGCTGTTACAACCATGTAACAATATTTCTGCAAACACCACAGCTCCTCCCCTGTAGCGAATAAGTTGTCATAACTTCCAAATGAACATTTTGTTAAACAATGGGATGACATTTTTTCTCTCAATGGAATGCCATACATCCATTTACCCAAACAAAAAACCTATCATGCCACATAGCATAACACGTTACAAATCCAACCGGTCCGGCGGACGCACATTTCTTTCAGGCCGCTCTCTGCATGCTGAAACTGCAGAGCTCACCTGCACATGGTTAGTCTCCTCAGTCTTGGTTTTCCTCATGTTCTTGCTCTGGTGGAGCATTTGCATACTCTACTGAATCATCAATGGAATATTCCCAATTTCCACTTTCATTCACAATCTGTTCTGACAAAACATTGTTTCTTTTTTAACCCAACATTTGGTTTGACATTTTTTCCATTTACTGAAACCAAATAGGTTACAGGACCCAAAACCTCCTCAATGACACCATCCAACCACTTCTCTCTTCCCCTGTAGTTTCTAACTAACACAGGTTGGCCAACTGAGAAAACTGAGCTTTCTCCCATCTTTCAGGTTTGGAACAGCATCAGATCGGAAATACAATTCAAGAGACACAACCTGGTGCAAACTAAAAACTGTTCAGTAGGTATTTTCTAGGTTGTGGAGTGTGGCATGTTCCTGTAACTGAACAAAGAAGTACAATACAATACAGTGTAATACATTGCTGCAGTGACCTGCCACCCACCAACTTACCTTTAACCAATAACTTTTTGAAATTTTGCACCAGCCTCTCAGCCATCTCATTTGAGGCAGGATGATATGCAGATGTCTTAATGTGCTTGACTGTATGTTCAGGAAAATTCCAAACTCTTCAGATGTAAATTTGCTGACCATTGCCCGTCACACATTCTCTAGGTAACCCATATGCAGCAAACAAGATTCTCAAAACCTCAATAGTTTTGTTCGCTGGTGTGGTCTGCATATGTATTATTTCTGGCCACCTAGCTTAAGGATCCATAACCACCAGAAACATTTGCTTATTGACTTCAGCAAAATCAAGATGTATTCTATCCCATGGACCAGAAGCCCATTTCTATCTGCGTCCTGGTGCTGTGACAGGCTTGCTACGCTGATGTTTACAGATTTTGCACTGACTTGCTTCTTTTTCAATATCTTGATCAAGAGTAGGCCACCAAAACAAAAATCGGGTGGAGGCCTTCATCTTAACCATTCACCAATGGCTATCATGTATTTCTGACATAAAGTTTTTTGCATTTTTTCTGGAATGACCAATCTAAATCCCCAATGTACACAATCTTGTTCCACTGTGAGATCAAATTTGTGCTTTACTTTTTTTCTCTCTTTTTTTCCCTCTTTTTTTCCAAGAGAAAGCTCAGTATTGTTCATTCGGTAATCTTACCGATTCGACATGTCATCATCATTGCTCTCTCTCTCTTTTTTTCTCTTTTTTCTTTTGTTTTGTATGTGCGTGAGTATGTGCGTGTGTGTGTGTGCGTGCGTGTGAGTGTGTACTCGTTATTTCACCTAAAACCTATTTAAAATCCCATACCGTTCACCCAAACCGAATACTTCAAAATCCAGCTAGAGTCGTGAGGTT
This sequence comes from Vanacampus margaritifer, assembly GCF_051991255.1. Lineage (NCBI taxonomy): Eukaryota > Metazoa > Chordata > Actinopteri > Syngnathiformes > Syngnathidae > Vanacampus > Vanacampus margaritifer. The sequence goes on from NC_135449.1 coordinate 16,886,650, forward strand.
GTCAGGAGACCCGAGGAAGGATCAAAGAAAAGAAAGGAAAGTGAAATCCAGCACCGACCAGACATCACTTACTACCCACCGGGTTACCAACCAGAATCTTTCACCAACCCCAGAAATATCTGAATTCCAACAAATTAGGGAGACCTCAAGAGACCAAAGGAAAGACTGAGGAAAGGAAGGAAGAATAGATGAAGCAGAGTGAGATCCACAGACATCAGCCTCCACCGATTCAATGACCAGAGGAAGAAGCAGATTGTGTTTGAGTTTCAATAGATGCTGGTGTGGTGGATCTGGCAAGCATGAAAACCTCCACCAGAGAGGGGAGCCACCGACCCCGGCCAGGATAGAGTAGGCACAACCCCCCAGGGCACCCCAGGCCAGGGCATCGCCAAGGCACAACCCGCGGGCCTCGCAGGGGCCACCAGCCGGAGAGCAAACCCAGGAGCCAGGAGCACCCCCCACCCCAACACGGCACGCGTCCCAAGCTCTACGCAGCAGAACGGGGCACGGCAGGCCCACCAGGACCCCCCACTGACGAACTCTACCCCTACACCGTGGATGTGACCCCGCCCAGTGTATATACAAGTGTGTGTGTGTGTGTGGTGCATTAAAATTGGGAGCAGGTGAGATGGAGCAGAGGGAAATGATATCCCCCCACTCCGATCCACCTGCTTCTCAGACTTGTCAGTGCATTTAAAAAATAGGGGGTGCGTGGTGGCGCGGCGGGGATACGGATGGGGGACCGCAGCACTGCTTAATACTGCGGTCTGCCCCAACCGATGGCTCCACACACCGACACACCCGCCCCCTCCAGTTGGAAGGTGCAATAAAATTGGAGGGGAGTTGTAGGGCGAAGACTGTGTCTCCGCCCTAAAAAAAAAAGTGTGTGTTATGTGCCCTATGTGTCTATTAACAAAGTGTGTTGTGCAAAACTAGTGCAGTGAGTTAAGAGGAGCGCCCAGTGGGGCCCCTCCCAACCGGGCGGGGGCAGGAGGCGCACCCGCCCAACCCCCACCGGGACCCTGGCGGGCATATGGGAACAGCCCGGACACTGGGGCCCGCCTGAGGTGCCAGGAGGGGGAGGAAGGTGCCAAGGGAAGGGGGGTGGGAAAGGGGGAGGAGACGACAAAAAGGGCAGGGGGCAGCGGCAGGGCAGCAGAGAGAGGGGGGAGGAGGAGGAAGGGTGGCGAGGGAGAAGGGACAGGGAGGCAGAGGACGGGCGGTGAGAGGAGAGGAGGGAGAGGCGGCAAGGAGGAGGGAGAGGCGGCAAGGAGGAGGGGAGAGGGAACCACGGGGCACTCCAGAGTCCCACCCGCCCCGAACCACGTCGCCGGGAACGGAGCGACGGACCGCGCCGGGGCGGCGCCGCCCCTGACACCAGGGAGAGCACCGCAACGCAGCACCCCCCAAGAGACCCAGGGAACGGCCAAGACGCAGCCGCCACCCAGCAACCAACAGAGGGGCAGAGCCGCCTACGCTCAGCCAGGGGGGACAGCACCTATAGAGTTAACCCACTGGCATGCAGTGATTCCGAATATTAACCCTTAGAGCCCATTGGAAGTGAATCTTGAGGAGTTGGTGACTGTAAAGTGTCTTTTGATGTAGTCTGCTCGATCCTGCTGGCAGTAACTGGGTTCCTGACTATAAAAACACAACCATTAGTTACAAATTGACAAATACAGAAACAGCAATACAAGTTATCGCAATGTGGTGGCTCTCGCTAACAGGCAGAATTAAGTAACCAGATTTAGATTAAAATATTCTATATACGTAGACCATCCATCCATCCATACATACATACATTTTCTTAACTGCTTAGTCCTCACAAGGGTCGCTGGAACCTATCCCAGCTAACTCGGGCTGTAGGTGGGGCACACCCTGAACTGGTTGCCAGCCAATCGCAGTATATGTAGACCATGTTTTTATAAATTTTGATATTTGTTTTTTATTCGAGGCAGATATTTTTTCCATTAAAATGTGATTTATGAGGAGGTTAGACCATTGGTCGATATTCAGAGTTCGTTTATTTTTCCAGTTAACAAAAATAGGTTTTTTTTGCGATAGTAAGGGCTACAAGTGTAGATTGAAAATATTTACGTGGTAAGTCAGTTGTTGTTAGGTCACCTAGCAAACACAAGTTTGGAGATAAAGGTATACTACAGTCTAAGATAGCTGAAAGTTTTTCTAAGACTTTAGTCCAGAAATACATTACCGGAGTAAATAAATCATGAAAATAAGTGTCTGTAGTGTTTTGTAAACACTGGAGACAAATGTCGGAGTCTGAGAGTCCCATTTTCTTCATCATGTATTGAGTAATGTATGTTCTATGAATCATTTTATAATGGATAAGTTTTAAATGTGTGTGTTTTGTCATTTTAAATACATTTTCACAAACTTGAATCCAAAAGTCAGATTCTGGAGCTATGGATGAGATGGGTAAATACGTTTTATCAGTATACGAAAATTTGCGCTTTACAAATGGTTGTGGATCTTCATCCGAGATAAGGCACAGCTTGTGGTTTGCAGAATTTTGGAATAGACCCTGGAAATACATGTAGCTTGGCTTTAATTCCCTTCACTTTGCCTAGACTTGGCTGGAACACCATTTTGTACTTGTCACATAGGTCTTCACAACTTACAGGTGCTACTCTACCTGGGTGAAGCCCATTCACCATTTGTAACAGGCTGTTACATATGGTGAATGGGCTTCACCCACGGTCAACATTCCAAAAGTTGACCAGACACAGGGGAGAGAGGCAGTGGAAGCCCAATTAAGCAAATTAGAGGCTGATGGGGTGATAACAGGTGCCTCTCTGAAAGCATAAGGCACAGCATGTGGTTTGCAGAATTTTGGAATAGCCCCTGGAACTACTTGTAGCTCGGCTTTAATTCCGTTCACTTTGCCTAGACTTGGCTGGAACACAATTTTGTACTTGTCACATATGTCACAATTTACAGGTGCTACTCTGTCTATGAAAGACCAATTCAGTTTTAGTTTCAGTCTCTTCTCAATAAAGCTAGACCATTTCCCTTGACCACGAGCAGTTTAAGTACCCGGGAGACTCCATTGCATTTTACCATAACAGAGATACTCCCTCTCAGTTGTAGTGACTACTTACTGTAGGTTCTCAACACACAGTTAGTAGGCATTAATTTCTACTTCCTGAATCTGCGCTTGTACAACCTTTCCAAAATTACTGACACAGCTGCTCCCGTATCAAGTTACATTTTCATATGTTTTTCATTGACCCTTATGTATACAAAATAAGCTTTTACAATCTCTAGTTCACCTTCTGAGTCGATGTCCAGTACTTCAGCTGCAACCAAGAACAGACATTACCTTCTTGGTACTCAAGTACAGTACTGTGACAAAACCTTCCTTGGTTTGGCGCGTTCCTCCTTCAGCTGTAGGCGGGGAGGTCTCATTCCTGGTAGAGCTGATGTCTGGATCCGCAGGTTGACGATCAGGCAATCCAGAGTTTATGTCCAGCTCCGCAGGCTGATGATCAGGCAATCTGGAGTTGATGTCCGGCTCCGTAGGCTGATGATCAGACGAATCTGAGCCAGTATCTGGAGGGCATAGAACCGACGTCCTGGAGCTCCCTGTCCCGGTCTTACTCCCTTTTTCTTTATCACGCAGCTTGTCTCCAACATCTAGGTGTTACGTCCATTGGTCTGTGGATCCTTTTCCTTTTTGCTTCCCTGTGAGGATCTGCAAGTTCTTGCAATGTGTCCCTTCTTTTTGCATGTGTGACACGCCATATCTTTGAAGCGACATTCGGCTGGTACATGTCCGTGACCAGCACACCTGTAACATGGTCTCCCTCGGTCCTCTTTTTTCGTAGCCTTCGTCTTGGAGATGACATTAGCTTTGAAGGCCTTTTGTGACCACTGCAGGGCATTTTGTTTAGCTACTTCATAAGTGAGCCCCATGTCATATGCTGTAGCCAGTGTCAGGTGTTTCGTGTGAGCCGCATTTAACAAGCGGTCGGGGAGTTCAGCACTTTTCATCCCCTAAACAAATCTATCTCTAAGCGCATCCTCTAGAAAAGTTCCAAACTTACAAGTGGCTGCTAGCTTCCTTAAGTTAGCCATATATTCACTCATAGACTCATTCTCTTGCTAATTTCTTGTGTTGAATTTATATCTTTCTGCAATAAAGTTAATCTTTGGCACAAAATGTGTGCACAGGAACTCGATGAGATCAGACAAATTTTTTTTCGGAGGGCTTCTCGGGTAAACACAAGTCCATTAGCAGCAGTGTGTGGTTCTTCTTACCAACCAGTGTCAAAATCACTGCTTTCGACTTTTCATCTCCATAGCTGAGTCCATTTGCCACGAAGAACTGTTCTAACCTTTCCAAATAGGCCTCGAAGCTTTATTCATTTTCGTCCAAGTGCAGGCCGTCGCCATTTAAACTTCAACACTTTCTCTCATCTTGATGGAGTTTTTATCTTGCGAAAAAATACACTTCTCACCACCAGCAACATCCCATCCTCGTCACCAGGAATCTGTTGTGTCCAGATTTTGTTGTGTCTGAAGTTGTTCGGATGTGCCACCGTGAAAAACGACAGAGAAGAAAGTGGTTGTGTTTGCTTGTTTTATTCAGCCTCGTGAACGACGGCAAAAGATCTACTCCATTCGCTCTACTGGCGGTCTCCAAATCAACACGGCTTAATATGGACACTTTGCGCCCTCTTGAGGCAACTTGCTGTTACAACAACCATGTAACAGTATTTCTGCAAACACCACAGGCATGTCTGTTATTATCGGCGGACTTCTTTATTATCTGGTTTATCTGTATGATGTGAAATTGGTAAATAATTGCCAATAATTATCGGCTGACTTCTTTATAATCTGGTTTAACTGTATAATGTCCAATTAATCAATAAATGCCTATAATTATCGCCAGATTTCTTTATAATCTGGTTTATCTGTATGACGTCAAATTGGTCGATAATTGCCAATAATTATCGACCACCGATATTATCGTGCATCCCTACTTTAAAATACAAGTAACTAGTAATATGAAATATTACAATTTTGAAGTAGCCCAACACTAGTGTCAATGTTTGCTTCACACTACAGCACAACTGGCCAGGGGCGTCACTAGGTTTCATGGAAAAGGGGGGGCTTAGCCCCAAGGACAGGGCTGGGCAAACTCGGTCCTCAAGGGCTGGAGTCCTGCAGGTTTGGGATATTTGCCTTCTCCAACACAGCTGATATATGATCAGCTCATCAGCAAGCTTTGCATAAGCCTGATAACGATCATGTTGATTGTAATCAGCTTGTGTTGGAAGAGAGAAACCTCGAAAACCTGCAGGACTTCGGCCGTCGAGGACTAGGTTTGCCCACCTCTGCCATAGGAGATGCACAGATGGACAGATATAAAAGGAATACAATAAAAGTTAAAGTCATCATTAGACTTGAAGTGTTATTTCAGTCAGTATTTTAATATGGTACACAAACATGAATCATTTTTATAAAATTAACCAAAGATATATATATACATATATATATATATATATATATATGTACACATTGTCCACAGTGTACAAAAACTATGCAAAAAAAGGTAACTGTGTTGACATAAAGTGAGTATATCATTTTCAATAAATTAAGATACAAACCCAATTCCAAAAAAGTTGTGACACTATACAAATTATAAAAACTGAATGCAATTATGTGGAAGTGCAAAATTGTAATATTTTATTCAGAATAGAACATAGAGAACAGGTAAAAAGTTTTAAATGAGAAAATGTATCATTTTAAGGGAAAACTATGTTGATTTTAAATCCCATGGTGTCAACAAATCTCAAAAAACTTGGGACAAGGCCATTTTTGCCACTGTGAGGCATCCCCTCTTTTTCTTACAAAAGTCTGCAAACGTCGGTATCGAGGAGACAAGTTTCTCAAATTTAGAATTGATAACTTCAAATTCACTTAGTTATTTAATTTCATACTTGATTGGTGGGCATACAATTCAAAGAACCTTTGTATACAAACTATACATATACATTTTCCATCATCTACCCTTCATGTTTTAGCCTTGATTTTGAGAGCCGCATCTCCAACTCCATCAATAAAATGTACCTTTGTGCAATATGTTTCTTTCACAGAAAGCCAAGCTTGGAATGAAGATTTGACTCGCTGAACTTACTGTTTTTAAAGAATGATGTCTGATTTGGTTCTCAGTCTGTTAACGGGATCATTTTCCAGGATGACCAATTTTCACTGATTAACTTGGTGAGATGATAGACAAAGATCACACTATACACACTGATCTGTTATTCTGTGTCGGATAAAAGAGAAAATGTGCAGTGACATTTCAAGATTTTCAGGGCATGTGGGAACCGGGAAAAATACAATAATTTTCAAATACAGGAAAATTATAGGACGATTTCCTGGGCATAACCCAAGGATCATGTTTTGCTGGGAATCACCACAGCTTAAGTGACAATATTTGTTTATTGCAGTAACAATGTCAATGTCAGTGGTAAATATTTTTGTGTTGAAATGATGCATTAAAGTGCTTGATAAGCAACACATTTTAACGGATATGCTGAATTTTATTTTCTGACAAGGAGTCACTGTAAAAGGGTTTATAATACTGTAACACTGTGGTCTATCTGACCTGACTGTCTGTACGATGTGTTCCAAATTTCTAACATTTTTTAAACTATCAACAATTTCATTGTGTTTAAAATTATTATGCATATACCTGTAAGTGATGCATGTTCTTCCGGTGCCTGCGTGGGTTTTCTCCGGTTACTCCGGTTTCCTTCACATTCCAAAAACATGCATGGTAGGTTAATTGAACACTCTAAAATGTCCCTAGGTGTGATTGTGAGTGTGAATGGTTGTTCGTCTACATGTGCCCTGCAATTGGCTGGCAACCATTTCAGGCCTACATGTACCACCTACTGCACGAAGGCAGCTGGGATAGGCTCCAGCACGTCCGCAACCATCGTGAGGATAAGCGGTTCAGATAATGGATGGATATTTAAGTGAAATAAACATGATCTGATTTATTGTTTTTATGGGGGAAATGCATGCAGATCACTATCATCAATGTCCAGCAGAAATCCCCAAACTCCAAATGGCTCAACAAACATGCTGTTTTTTGGGATTTATCAAAAGTGATTGCTCTGGAGATATGAGAATTCCCACCAACGAGATCTATATGTTGTTTGTCCTGCCAATTTAGAGCAATGATATGAACAAAAACATCATATCCCTCATAATTTGGAGCACAGTGTAATTTGGGAATTATATTTAAATCAGATGCTTGAGGTTGTCAGGGTCAAACCTCAAGTTAATGTTACAACCTTTTAATGATCTGCCTAATTATCACAGTTGTCACAAGAAAAAGTTCACTTGGGTAATAAAGTCAGATGTATGAGAAAGGAGGCAAAACTTTATTTGAGCACAGTAAAAGGAATTACGTTCAAAAATGAATTCAACATACATAATACAAAGTTTGAGAGAAATATTTTTTGTTCACTTCTGCTGACTTTTGATAATTATGTGTAAAATATGCCTGTAATTTGGGTAGAACTAAACCCTCAATCTATGCTTAATGATATAGGTCGTGCGTTGTTAATTCCGGCGATTTGATTAACTCAGTAAAAACAGTAGGCGACAGAATTTAAGGGTCTGTTTTCAAACTAGCGGCACGGTGGCTGACTGATTAGCACGTCCGCCTACCAGTGCAGAGGACGTGAGATCGAGTCCAGGCTTTGGCCTTCCTGGGTGGAGTTTGCATGTTCTCCCCGTTCTTGCGTGGGTTTTCTCCGGGTACTCCGGTTTCCTCCCACATTCCCAAGACATGCATGTCAGGTTAATTGAACTCTCCAAGTGTTCCATAGGTGTGATTGTGAGTGTGAATGGTTGTTTGTCTCTGTGTGCCCTGCGATTGGCTGGCAACCAGTTCAGGGTGTACCCCGCCTACTGCCCGAAGCCAGCTGGGATAGGCTCCAGCGCCCCCCGCGGCCCTTGTGAGGACAAGCGGTTAAAAAAATTGATGGATGGATGTTTTCAAACTAGCGATGTCGAACTTGCGTATATATCAAGCTCTATGAGCCCTGACCTGACTAAATTTTCCAACCTACCGACAGGCGAACTTCAGTTGAAGTAGAAACCCAATTCAAAAAAAGTTGGGACACTATACAAATTGTCAATAAAAACTGAATGCAATTATGTGGAAGTGCCAAATTTCAATATTTTGTTCAAAATAGAACATAGATGACAGGTCAAAAGTTTAAACTGAGAAAATGTATCATTTTAAGGGGAAAATATGTTGATTGTAAATTTCATGGTGCCAACAAATACAAAATAAAAAAGTTGGGGCAGGTAGCAATGAGAGGGTGGAAAAGTCAATTGCACTTACACAATTACACACAAAAAGCTGGTAGACCAGTTACCACTAATGAGGTCCATTGGCAACTTGATTAGAGTATAAAAAGAGCTTCTCGGAAAGGCAGTCTCGCGGAAGCAAAGATGGGTAAAGAATCACCAATTCCTCCAATGTTACCTAGAAAGATAGTGGAGAAATATCAGAAAGGTGTTTACCAGCGAAAAATTGCAAAAAGGTTGAAGTAATCATCATCTGCAGTGCATAACATAATCCAAAGATTCGGAGAATCTGGAACAATCTCTGTGTGTAAGGGTCAAGGATCAAAGCCGAAAAATCATACTGGATGCCCATGAACTTCGGGCCCTTAAACGGTATTGCACGCAAACAGGAATGCTTAATGTAAGGGAAATCACAGAAAGGGCTCAGCAATACTTCCAGAGTGCGTGTGGCATGGGCAGCTTCCACATCTGGAAAGGCATCGTCAATGCAGAAATGTATGTTCAGATTCGAGAACAACATATGCTCCCATCCAGGCATCATCACTAGATACACGATAATGCCAGACTACATGCAGCACCAATTAAATCATGGCCAGCCTGCGGTCCACTTCTTTAACTTATAGAGCACATTTGGCGCATCATAAATGGGAAGGTGCAACAAAGAAAGCCCAAGACAGTTGAACAGTTAGAGAGACGGGTGTTAGACAAGAATGGAACAGCATTCCTATTTCTAAACTTGAGAAACGTGTCTCCTCGATCCCCAGACGTTTGCAGACTGGTGTAAGAAGAAGAGGGCCTGCCTCACAGTGGGGAAAATGGCCTTGTCCCAACTTTTTGAGATTTGATGACACTATGGAATTTAAAATCAACATAGTTTTCCCGAAAAATTATACATTTTCTCAGTTTAAACTTTTGACCTGTTCTCTATGTTCTATTCTGAATAAAATATTACAATTTTGCACTTCCACATAATTGCATTCAGTTTTTATTTACAATTTGTATAGTGTCCCAACTTTTTAGGAATTGGGTTTGTAGTAGATTCCATGGCTCGATGGGCAATAATAACTTTTAATAAGTAAAATAACAGTCGTTAAGTCCCTAAGTTTCTCCGCGTCCCGTCCACTTCAATTCAACAGTCATTCTCTTCCGCCGTCCGTCATGGGGCAGTCATGTGATCATGTGACGTTGGTGCAAAAGGTCTATATTGCTGGTGTTGTACCTCCAAAAGCAGAGGTGGGCATCGAGGGCCGGAGTCCTGCAGGTTTTGTATGTTGCCCTTCTCCAACACAGCTGATATACTGTATGGTCAGCTCATCAGCGAGCTCTGCATAAGCCTGATAACGATCCTGTTGATTTGAATCCGCTTGTGTTGGAAGTGAGAATCCTCCAAAACCTGCAGGACTCCGGCCTTTGGTCTCATTTTGTTTTCTATTTTTTGACAGCTCGGCAGACTTCCCGAGTCAACATGTCATCTTCATCACTCGCTCTCTCTCTCTCTCTCTCTCTCTCTTGTTTGAGCTTGCGTGTGTGTGCGCGTGTGTTGGCGTGTGCTCTTTAATTCACCTGAAACCTTTCACCTTAACCGGATACCTCAGAGTTCCACCAGAGTCGTGAAGTTGTCAGGAGACCAGAGAAAGGATCAAAGGAAGGAAAGATGAAGCAAAGTGAAATCCAACACCAACCAGGCACAAATCCAGAATCTTTCACCCACCCCAGATACATCTGAATTCTAACAGGAAGAGACCAGAGGAATGACTAAAGAAAGGAAGGATAGATAAAGCAGAGTGAGATTCACAAACGCCAACCTCCACTGATTCAGCAACCAGTGGGAGAAGCAAATTATTTTTGAGTTTCAGTAGATACTGGTGTCATGGTTCTGGCATGCATGAGAACCTCCGCCAACGAGGGGAGCCGTCGACCTCGGCCCGACAAGGTCTCATTTGAGACACAGCAGCAATGGTATAGTGGCAAACAAGAGTGGCAAAGCTCAGGTGGTAGAGTGGTTGTCTCACACTCTGTAGGTTATGAGTTTGTTAATGCTCGAGTAGCTCTTTTAAAATGTAATAATAATAATAATAATAAACTGATAAAACATACTCAATATTCTCCTTGTAAAATTTGCTTAGAATTTCCGAGTGAATACTGAAACATGACTAAACATTTGAAAATGTTATGGTAAGTATCTTCTAATACCAATGTTTTCAACAGCCCTTGAAGAACTCCTAAAAAGGTCTCTGTATTCAAACGGTTCTTATAGAAACCCCTAGCCTCAAAAGAACCCTTGAAGAAATCTTTTTTCAAAAACTGTTTTTTCATAAGCAAATAGTTCTGGGTAGAACCCTTTTGGAACCCTTACTTCTAAGAGTGTACTTGTATCTGGGATCTTGTTCTTTCGGGCCACAGCTCATAACCATGGGTGTGGGCAGGAACCTAGATTGACCGGTAAATTGAGAGCGCCTTTCGGTTCAGCTCCTTATTCATTACAGCAGACCGATACAGATGCTGCACCCATCTGCCTGTCGATCTCCTGCTCCATCCCGCCCTCACTCATTAACAAGTCCCTAAGATACTTGAACTTCTCCACTTGAACGGGATCTCATCTCTGACCCGTAGAGGGCCGGGGATGATAAAAATAATAACCCGAAAGAGAACAATTAGCCTATATTTCAATGCTTCAATCAATTCCACACTGTTCAACAATGTGATCGCGAGAAGAAAAAAATTAATATTTAATATAAGGTCAAGTTTGTTGTTGCTGCTGTTTTTTCCTGATTTTTATTTTTTTTTTTACATAAAATAAGCATGTGGTCTTAGTTTTATATTTAATGAAATGTTATGAAAGCACAATTATAAAATTACCCACATCATCTTGTATCATAACTGCATGTCTGATGTTTCTAACAAACTATAAAGTGAGGGTTCATTGGTGGTTAATGGAACACTCTTTATAAGATGAGAAAGCAGGATGGAGACGGATTTCTTCTGGAACAACGCTGTTTACTCGTCACACATGCTGCTACAGCGGCAACACTTCTTGACAACTCATCAGCTGACCATCACTAACCAATCAGGAGCAAGCAAACTTTAGGTAAATGCAAGTGAATGAGAACAGCAGATTAAACACATCAATTTAGCTACTTGTATTTAAAAAATAATAATACAAAAATGTATAAATGTGTAAATAATTATAGAAACATAAATGTATAACTAAATATATATATTAACAAATTAACTTAAATCTTACTCAGTTCTGAATCTTACAAAACTAATCCAAGTCAAAATTGGTAAAGAATTTGATGAATTATGATGAATTTATTGTAGTCAAACAGTTACCTCAATACAAGTAAATGGAAAAGATCACCAGGGACTCCCAGTAAAAGGTGGTGGCTTGGTCTGCACATCCTCAACCAGTAGACTGGAACGCTGCACATTGCACCATTGGAGCATAGCACTTCCACCTGTTGGCAGTGGCATGGTACTTTCTGGGCCACCATACAGTCGCTTTTCTGGAAAAGAAAGACTAAATATTTCACACACATTCATTAAATATATTAGACAGTTGAACATCAGGATGTGCAGTACGTGACAAGCATGTGTATTGGCAACATATACAGGCAAATAAGCAATGTCATTTGTGTGAGGAGTCCCGCCAACTGCCGTGTGTATAGCCGCTGGAGTTCATCAAAGTGCAATACCTTGGTTTCCTTCTCACTTTGTATTTGAAGAGGAAATGCGCAAATTCCGGTATTTTATTGATTTTAATTATGAAATCATTGACATTACTGATTTGAAAAAGAAAATGAATGTAACACACAGAACAGATAACTAAAATATAAAATAATTTAGTGTAATCATTAGGGTTTTGTTTTGCTTTTTACTCTTCACATGCAGCTAAGGGAACAGGGAGGCTCTGCCTGTCCTTTCTGCTCTGATTGCACATGCTGGTTTGTAGTAGTAATAGAAGAAGAAATTAAATAAGATAATTGATATTCAGTAAGATTTCAATGCTTCTCTGTGTCATTTTTATTGTGAATAAGGCTCTTATATTTGACTTGGGAGACGCATTAACCAAATACTCAACAAAACCAGTTCCTGTCTATATGTGTCCAGCAACAGTTTCAGGTTGTGATTTCTCGTGATGTCACACATTGACCTCTGGACACCCCCCCAGCCACCATGTATGAGTTTAATGCATTGTTTTGTTCTGGTGCTTATTGAGTGTTTAGATAGATAAATCTGATCAAATGTCAAAATGGAGAATTTGGGATCCTCCTCATTGCTTGTGTAGAGATCACTTCATATCAGGTGAGTCAATTACTGAATCAGTTAGTCGAGTTTGATCTTTGTTTGAACTTTGTTTGATAAGATTTGAAAGCACTCACCAGCAAGAGAGGGGGTAATTCCATGTAACAGCGTCGCCGAGTTGGAAAAAAAAAGCACTCCTGACACTTCATCGGCAATCATGTTCTTTCTTTTCATCAACGTGAGTGTCAATGCTTTTGAGTAGAAAGTTGACAGATAAACGCTAGTTTTAGCTCTCCTTGCCATTGTAGTCCAATAACGCTGCGCCTCTACTTTCCTGCCACGGGAGGCGTTGTAACGTGAGGTGGCTGATCAGCCATGGACGCTGGATATCAAAAAATACTAGAAACAAACAAAGGACCTGGAAGTCCACAGGGTTACTTTATAAATAGGAAACAATAACAGCATAGGCTTCTTGGCGTGACCACGCATCACGATCATGCGTACAAATCAACAGCATCAAATACATTGATAGCCAAACGAAGAAGTGCTAAATAGGCACAACAAAAACAAGGAGACGCCACCCTGTGGCGCGGTGCCACACTGCAGCGTTACAGCGTGTTCAGAGAAATTGTCTTGTGACGTCCGGGTCTCTATTGAATCGGGAAGACTGAACATTTGTCAAGGAAAAAACTTGTGGCTTTCATGAATTGGTAGAGCTGATTTCACTCCATACTGTATATAGGTATAATTTTATTTATTTTTTAATTAATTTTGCAAAATTTCTCCTGTATAATTCTGTAAATTGAACTGTTTAACCATTATTGACAACGCTTGATGATTCCAAATAGAATGTATTTTCATGATTTTTTATTGTTGGATATGAACTGATTGTTGCCAGAATATTTTATTAAATGTCAGATTGTCCGGCAAAACAAACCGCCAGGAGCAGCAAAAAAGCCGCAGTGAAAAGTGGAAATGAAAGCGAACGAAGAGTTTGTCTCGCCAACACTGGTAACTGAATTGCTACAGCAACAGAAGGACATGTTCATACTTCTCTGAGGTTGGCGTGGCTCATTGGTAGAGTGTCATCGCCCAACCCAGAGATTGTGGGTTCGATCCCATGCCATTGTGACCACGTCAATGTATCTTTGAGCAAGATATTGAACCCCCATTGCTCCTAATGCTGCATCATCAGTAGGTAAAAGAGTACTGTAGTTGAATGTAAAGTGCTTTGAAGGCCTTGTAAGGTGGAAAAGCGCTATATAAATGAAATACCATTTGAAATGCCATTCTCCAGCAAAAACAAGATAACTTTAAAAGCTTTGTTTCAACAATAATGGACAATGTATTTACAAAAGAATTGCAAGGTAATAAAAACAACTGTATTCTTAAAAGGAGGCGGATGATTTAAAAACAGACCGTAAAAAACAAGATGAGTATTGTAAACCCATACAATCTTATGTTTTCAAACTCTGTGACAGTTTTCTGACATCACAGACAAAATATAATATTTGGAGGGTAAATCAAGAAGGAATAATTCGTGTTTGATGGGATCCCTGAAACGCCAGGAGAAACTTGGGTTGGTACAGAGGCAAAGATATAGAAGGTTTTGACACTCCAAGAAGAAGTGGAAATAGAAAGGGCTCACCTTTAGCACTCTCAATTATGTTTAAGAAGAAATTCACTTTAGCCTTTCGCAGTGCTGCAGTTACTTTATTTTGTGCTGATGTGAATTTTTGGCTATCAGTGGTTTGGCCAGTTTTCAGAAATAATTTGAGCAGCTGATCTCTGTTTTTTAAAAGTGTGCGACATTCATTATTGAACCAAGGAAGGGAGCAGGATTTCTTAGTCCTGTTGCTGTTTTTTCGGGATGAAGCTGCAGTTTTGAGCTTTCTTGAGCAAATGTGTGTGAAAATTAAAAAAAAATTATATATATATATATATATATATATATATATATATATATATATATATATATATATATATATATATAGTGTAGCTCTCTTCACAACAACACTGACATTGCTTACACATCTGCTTTGGTCATGCAGTGAGAACTACATTTATAAGCAACAAAACAGTACAAATTCCACGCAGAGCGTCGGCAAAGTAAACAAAAGAACGACAAACAAATACCTTGTTGGCCGCTTGCCGTGAAAAGAGATACAACGTCCATCAATATCCACAAAGTTTTCTTTCAGTCCTTTATCATCCCTTCAGTCCAACTCAAAGGATGAGCTATATAGCATTAGCACAAACAAGTAGACATGCGCAGTTACAACAAAGATTGCGCAAAACACGAAGCTGTCAAAATAACATATTGTCTCTTTTGTTTCATTAACATATTAGCACAATTACACAAAGTTATTTAGTAATTTATAACACAAATTATAACTCAAGCACTATCAAACTTTATGAACATTTATCAATTATCTTAGTCGCCTAGCAACACTTACATTTAGCTTCCGGGAGAACAAGATCATGTTATGGTCTGAGAGTCCTGTGATCAAGTTCCAAGTCTTAGTGATTTTTTCTGGCTTGTTTGAAAACAACAGGTCAATTTTAGTTTTGGAGCAATGTGTTATTTTGGTAGGACGATCAATAAGTTGTGTTTGGTCAAAGGAGTCAGTAATTGTTTTAAGGTTTTTCCTGTCTTTCTTATTGTCCCAATTAACATTAAAGTCACCGACCAAGATTATTTATTTTTTGGCTGTAGGTTTAATGTACATGCAGATGACAATAAAGGACATTTTAGCAGAAAGAGAAATATTTACTATTACGCATTCTAAGTCAATATTATCTGGTGGTTGTATCCCGGCTACAATTAAGAGTGCTGCTGACATACAGTAGAACCCTCCCTCTTCTATAAGTTCTATCTTTCCTAAAGACATGGTAATTGGGCAAAGTTACAGCGGCTTCAGGTGATGAGGCGGACAGCCAGGTTTCAGTGAGACCCAAAAATCAATGTTTGAGTTGTTTAATACACAGCTAAATCAAAAGTGTTAAATGTTCAGTGTTATAGGTGATAATAAAAATTTAGAGCCAATTCAACTCTTGTTAAGTTTAATTTAACTCCAACATGACATTTTCTCAGAAGTGTGAGTGTTGATTCAGAGAGTCAATTGTCAGATGTTCCAATCCCTTCTATAATGTTAATTTCACTTTAAAAAAAAGTGTTAGCGGCCAGTGCTTTTCCCAGAAAGCCACTGGTGGATGTTTGAGGTGGGAACTCAGCATCTTTCGGGCGGTATTTCACATTACTGAATTGTTTGCTCGTCGCCATCGGAAGAATATCATTTTCTCATTCTCCTGTGCTTCAATTTGAGATGAGCAGCATCGATAGAACTGTGATTACAACCCCCACATGTAAGTCAATCTTAATTTACATGTGTATTTAATACAAAACTACTAACGTTTGCACCCAGCATTATTTATTAATGTGGCAGTTGATATTAATGACGATTGGCAAGCGTTAGCTTAGCAGCGCGCTCCTGCCACTCGAAGTCGGGACATTTGTTTTGGGAAGCTACAGCCGGTTCGTTCTGCCTCATTTTTTTGTAAATGTAAAATGAAGCTACTCGTTGTCTCGTTAATTTTTTTTGGACGTTATTACATATGAAAATATGTGTTTCGGTCGTGAATTGAACGAACCGTTGCGTGTTTTGGTTGATATTCAGAGCAGCTGTGCAGTTTATGTAGCCTAAAAGTTTGCTAGCGTCGTCGTTTGTAGTTGTCAGCTGCTGTTTTTTTAGGCTTCATCTTTTCACAAAAGCGGCAACGGTTCGCACACGGCCCGAATGTTGGTTTTTCGTCGGTCGGGGTTTGGTTTAAAAATGTTGCGAAGATGTTCGGCAGACGGGGCGGGGCGGGAGGTGGTCAACGTTCGACAATACGCGCAGCCGCTTAGTCAAATACGGGCTTTTTAGTGTATTTCTTTCTTTTGCAGTACATTATGCTGGTGAAGGTGACGTTTGGTGAAAGCCAGAAATATGTTTAAGTCGCCCAGGCAGAAAATGGATACGAGGACTTCAATATATTTCTACAAAAAGGTGAGGATAACATTTTGAACACAGTTCTGTTTTAGAAAACGGATCAGTTCTATAGGCAAACTGAGTTTTAGTTACCGTTTACAATGTTGTCCACCAAGTTCTATTTCTCTTGGATTTAGTGAAATTATGTTGATTTATCCAAATCAAAATGTTCTATATCCACTTTTTTTTGTGGCAAAAACACCGCTGACAGATGACTGGTGTGTTCAGAATGATTTCGTTAAAATACAATGTTTTAATATATTAACTCTTTGACTGCCAACCATTTTCAGAAAAGAGAACATGTGGGTGCCAGCTGATTTAGAGCATTTTGACTGATCTTTCAAGGTCCACAGAAAACTGTGTGTTTGGACTATGGAAACACAGATACTACCAAATGAAAGATTGAACTCTCATCTTTCATCAGAAAAAAAAGTTTGTTTCTACCCCATTCAGATTTTTAGTAATCAACAATAGAAAATAGGTTAGTTTCACCCAAATGCTCTGTTTTGGACCAAAATACGTAGAAATCAAGCTTTTTGTGAAACTATATTATTTCATGCACTCTAGTGAATTTGACACTATTTTTTCCATAAATGATGCCACAAACACCTAAACAGTGCTTTACTTCTATAAAACACTACCACCAACAATTAAAAAGTGTTTTTTGATAGCAAAATAAGTTAATTTACATTCAACAGTGTAACAATTTGGCAAACTATTTACAAATGTGTGCTACTGTGCATGTGTGGTGTGTGGATGTGTTACTATTTACAATTATGTGGATGTTTTAACTATACAATTTTTCTTTTTGTGTGGTATATTGTGTAACATCCCCCTTCGTGCAAGGGGACGCAGCAGGATTTGCACCACAGATTAGTTTCACTGCGATTGCCCCTTCGCGTGCAGACCCTACACTTTCTTGCCGGCCTTTTTTTCCGGGGAGTAGCAGGTATGTACTGCAGTGTGTGTTTGGCCATGTTGTTATCAAGTCTACTCTCAGGATCATGATACGGTGACCTGGTGTTACGTCTGGCTTCCTCATGTCCTTCAGTTCCTATACCGGGTGGTAAGAGATGTTCTGATCCATCTTATCCACTCCATGATGGCATCGTAGTCCAGAACCAGTGTCTTCTCCGTGATCAGACTGTACTCACTCCTCCGATGAATATGCATTGGACTCGGGGTACTCTTCATCGTCTGATTGAACGTCCGCCTGTGCAGAAGTGCCCGGTTGTGCACCACGTTTTCCGATCGAAGCCGCCGTGTCAACGCTTCCAACTTCGGCGTCAACCTCGGAGTTACCATCATCATCATCAATGTGGTCTTTAGCACTGGTCGATGCTTTTCGTCTTTGAAAAAAATGCTCAAGCGTGAGCTGCTTGCAACCGGTCGCCATTTTCGCTTACTCAGCCATTCTCCCCTCAACACTCTAGCTCCACCTCACGTCTTCTACTACTGACTCCTCCCCGATCTTGTCCAAAGAGAGTCATCGCTGCCATCTAGTGCCCATTAATAGTCATTATACTAACTCAATCTGCTTGATACTTTGAGCACAGCTGGCCAAGGCTTTCCTCCACCCGTTTCCCCCCAAAAAATAAAAAAAATACACAGTTAACGTCTTTTAACGTTTTTGGCGACACTCATTTGGATTTTACTAAACGTTATTAAACGTTTTTGGCGGTCAAAGAGTTAAATCATATTTATTTTTTAACTTTTTATTTATGTTTTCCTTATTATCTTGAAACTGTCCTTCATCGGGATCTTTCTTTCACTTCATCTGAGACGTGTACATCAGTCTCATCATCTATGGTGTCTGATTCACCGGATGTAATGGTGATGGTACGAGCGACAGAGGACTAAAAAGAGCCCACTGTGATCAGGATTCAGCTAAAGAGGTTTATGACTTTTTTGTGTTTAAATGACCATATATATTGAGTTTGACTGGTTTGAATATTCACAAACACTCACAAAAGAGATAACTTTTTTTTTTTTTTTTTTAAACAGGGACTTGTCTGTGTAGCTAACTATCAAATGTATGTATGTATTCCTAATCAGTCAATCACAATAGCACATACTTAAGGGCCAACCAATGTGTTATCAGATTTGTTACTTATCTGTCTAATTTAATTTCAGACTTGACTATGATTCTGATTTTATTGTATCTTCTAGATGGTTAGAGATGCTCTACATACCAGGGCTGGGGGAGGAAAGATCTTGCAGGAATATGAGAGCCTGAAAACATTGGTAGATGGTACAAGGCGACAGATGGTGAACTTACTAGTGGCCAACATGATTGAGGTTCATGGGTAAGCATTAAAGTTCTCCTTTCTGGTTTTTGGGGTACTACACAGACTCTGAAGGGATGTACTAAATGTCCTTTCTATAAACTGTTAATGAGTGTGTGTGCCTATACAGTAAACTAGTGAAGAGTGAATTTGGTGTTCTGTTAAACAAAACACACAAGTAAATTACTAAATTACTTTAAAAAAACGTTATCTGACTCATTTTCTTTCTCAAACGTTTAATTAATGGGTCTTTAAAGTATCCTAAAATATTGATTGTAAAAATCACCTTTCCCCCGACACAGATTAGTAGTCAATATTAACCAATATTTGGAGCTGATAAATTTTTTCTCTGTATTTTTAAGAGAAAATATTAATGGTAAAATTTTAAAAAAGTATAAACTCAATTTCTTTACTCTGTTGAAATGTCTTGAAGTATGTTTATTGAACAGGTACAAGGAGTTTTGAGTATCATTATCATGTCTTAAAAAGTAAATTAAAAACGTAAACAAGTAAATAACTCCCTATTTTTCTACAGTAAATTCATTTTTCAAAAAGGTAAAAATATATTACATTTTTTCCCCACTTTCAAACAAAAACAGAAGGTGCAGAGAGTTGTCAGGATCAGCAGCATCTCTTAGAAATATTTCCCTGAAGTAACACAGTTTTAAATTGATCTATTATCAGTCCTCTGATTTAACTCTTTGACTGCCAGACGTTTTCAGAAAAGGGATGCCGTGGGTGCCAGCCGATTTAAGCATTTTGACTGATCTTTCAAGGTCCACAGAAAATTTGTGTTTGGACTATGGAAACACACATACTACCAAATGAAAGATTGGACTCTCATCTTTCATCAGAAAAAAAAGTTTGCTTTACCTTACCTTATTCCGTTTTTCAGTAATCAACAATAGAAAATGGTTAGTTTCACCCAAATGCTCTGTTTTGAAACAAAATACGGAGAAATCAAGCTTTTTGTGAAACGATATTATTTCATGCACTCTAGTGAATTTGACACTTTTTTTTCCATGAATGATGCCACAAACACCTAAACAGTGCTTTACTTCTGTAAAACACTACCACCAACAATGAAAAAGTGTTTTTTGATAGCAAAATACGTTTATTTACATTCAACAGTGTAACAATTTGACAAAACAATTTGGCAAACTATTTACAAATGTGTGCAACCGTGGTACTATTTACAATTGTGTAGATGTTTCAAATACAGTTTTTCTTTTTGTAACACTCCCCTGCGTGCAAGGAGACGCAGCAGGATTTGCACAACAGATTAGTTTCACTGCGATGGCCCTTTCGCGTGCAGATGCTACACTTTCTTGCTGGCTTTTTTTTCCGGGGAATAGCAAGTATATACTGCAGTGTGTGTTTGGCCATGTTGCCATCAAGTCTACTCTCAGGATCATGATACGGTGGTGTTACGTCTGGCTTCCTCATGTCCTTCAGTTCCTATACTGGGTGGTATTATCCGCTCCATTCATGGTGGCACCGTAGTCCACAACCAATGTCTTCTCCGTGATCAGACTGTACCCACTCCTCCGATGAATATGCATTGGACTCGGGGCACTCTTCGTCGTCCGATTGAACGTCCGGCTGAGCAGAAGTGCTCGGTTGTGCTCCGCGTTTTCCGGCGTTAGCATCGCTAGCCGGTGAGGCTTTATGACGTGATCTTAGCCGCCGCGTTAACGCTTCCAACTTCGGCGTCAACCTCGGAGTCACCATCATCATCATCGTCGTCATCAATGTGCTCTTTAGCATTGGTCGATGCTTTTCGTCTTTGAAAAAAATGCTCAAGTGTGAGCTGCTTGCAACCGGTCGCCATTATGGCTTCCTCAGCCATTGTCCCCTCAACACTCTAGCTCCGCCTCACGTCTTCTACTGACGCCTACCCAATCTTGTCCAAAGAGCGTCATCGCTGCCATCTAGGGGCCAAAAATAGGCATTATACTAACTAGATCTGCTTGATACTTTCAGCACAGCTGGCCAAGGCTTTCATCCACCCGTTTCCCCAAAAAACTTGGTGAACGTCTTAACGTCTTTGGCGCTCCTCCGTAGGATTTTACTAAACGTTATTTAACGTTTTTGGCAGTCAAAGAGTTAATAAAAAAAGTTTAATGCAAATATTCTTCAAAATGCTGAATATTGGCACTGATAATTGGCCCGGCCTATAATTGTTCTATCTCTAATCAACATAAACTGATGGGTTTGAAAAATGGACCAGATTTAAAAATTTTAAACAAATTATTTAACAGCTCATAAAAAATATTTTCTGTTTTTAAGGAGGATCCCAACCAGCCTATGTATGAACAAAGTATGCACTGGCATTATCACTTTATTTCCCAACCTCAAAGATCCATTCTCCAAAAATAGATATGTAAGTTTTCTTATTACAATTATGTAATTTTTTGGTTAATCATCTCCTTTTCTCCAGTTTGTCTTATGTGCTGTTATTTCATGTTTCTCATGTTGTATTTTCACAGGAACACTACTATGATGCGCAGAGCTCAGTGGCCGAGTGGTACAGTGTCCACCCTGAGACTGGGAGGTCGTGGGTTCAATTCCCGGCCGGGTCATACCAAAGACTATAAAAATGGGACCCATTGCCGCTCTGCCTGACACTCAGCATTAAGGGTTGGAATTGGGAGGTTAGATCACCATATGATTTCCGAGCGCGGCTGCTGCTGCTCACCGCTCCCCCAGGGGATGGGTCAAATGCGGAGAACGAATTTCGCCCCACTTAGGTGGGTGTGACAATCAGTGGATCTTATCTTATCTTATTAGAGTGGATCTGGCTATTTGGCCTGTAGAATAAAGACTGTCCAGCGCAATACTACCCAGTCCCAGAGATGCTCAACCAGCACTTTCGGTCCAAGTGGTCTAAGTGCCAAGAGGGAATTGGTCCTGATTGATGAGCAACTGAATGGAGAGGAATTCTCTGAAGCAATCTTTTTATTGAAGCATTCAACTGATGTATCTGTCATCAAAGAGAAGATGAGGGCAACATTTCAATACCGCCAGACACTGGTTCATGACTAGCAAGACTCCTCTACAGTTTTGGATGTTTTTTCCCGATTCCTGGACATACCCGCCCTGGTGAGAATAAAATGTTTGGTTGAATAATTTTGAAGTGAACAAGATAGATTCAGTGGGACATGCATTAATTATGCTAATTACTGTCGTAGTAACTTTTCTCTGGGTTGGCTCAAACTGGGTCTTTGTGTTTGTAGATTGACCAGGACTTCACCATGATGTTTGGAGCAGAGATTTCTGGCAGGTTGCTGGCAAAATGGTCCACATACTTCAAGCTTAGGTTCCTAGCAAATTGCAAGAACCTGGTTTCTAATGAGCATGTTGATGAACTCTTGTCTGCACTGGATGAATCTAGTAAGTCTGGCTCATTCTGTCTTTTGAAACATGTATTTTCTTTATACAATTTTAATTTATTTATTGATATTTTAAGATGAAAGTATTTGAAACTGTCTTATTTGTCAACTGTTGGTTCACCTCCTTCCCCCAACTTCAAAAGGACACAAGAAGAGCGCTAAAATCAGCTCCTTCCAATCGATCAGCCCCTTCCAATCGATCAGCCATGTAGTGAGATATCTGAGGGTAAGCAGTCATTCGATGGACTTTAATTTTAGCTGTATTAGAACGTGGGTAAATTTACTTTTAGTACATCAACTGACTACTTGAAACAGACAAATCAAACCATGTATTCCACCATTTTAAACCACAAGGAAGAAACCTTGTTCTTCAAAAATAAATAAATAGATATACACTTACAAATTAAAAATAAAATATATTCTCATCTGTGTTGCAGATTGGAGCCAGTGTGCAGACATTCCTTGAGAGATCTGAACCAGGACAGCTTTTCCTTCTGTGTGTTGGGGAGCAGAAGAACAACATCCAACAGTTCTATGTTATTGTTGACTACAAGGCCATCCCTTGCAAGGCTCAGACGTCCCTGGCAGCGTTCGATGAGTTCTTCAGTATCAGTATATTATCTTCAGTATCAACTACCATGAATCCCTCAGAAGCTTTTACACGTTCATCCAGACAACAGTTTTCAACATTGACCTGGGAGCTGCAAAGGAAAATCCTAGAGTCAAAGCACCGAGAGCGAGACTTTTTCACACCGATATTTAAGGTGATATACTTCCTTGGTTGACATATGTTCACTGGTTTCATCTGCAAAGTACACTACAAAAGTTCTGCATTGCTTTGTCAGCATTTGAGATTCCACCATGGTCTATACACAGGAAAAAATCTACGTTTGAAATGTGGAGAGCGAGGATGTTGTTCATCGTTTTGCACTTATTCAGGGTTCAAGAAACATCTGGCTAATTTTCACAAAGACAATGTTTCAATAGAGCTCAGTGACAATGTGGACACATGGAAAGAAAATGGGCCTTCACCATCTCAAACAGTTTGTACAGACAATCCGGTAACAACCCAGGTCATAGGTGACCAGCATCCCATGTTAAACATGTGTGGTTCTGTTGTAGCACATTTACAAGCATCAGGTGTTGCAGAGAGCACTGTCCAAGCAATGGTGGGTTCATTGGAGGAGGTTGTCAGTGTTATTCAGAGGCAAGCAAAAGAGGCCGTTCTCAGCTGCACTTCAGAGATCCAAGGCACAGATTCGGAAAAGAAATTGAAAAAATGTTTTGATCAACTAGAAAATCCTTTCTCAATCTTAAATACAGGCGCCAAACGACAAAGATTCTTTGAGAAAAAGTGGGAAATCGTTGAACCAGTAGAGTATGTTCTTGGGGTTAGATTTGATGTGCGTAGAGATCGAACTACAGGAGTTTACAGTCAGATCCCTGTCACAGATACATTTGTTTATGTACCTATCTTGGGAACCCTAAAGTCTCTGTTCAAAAACAGTGAACTATGTGAAGGTTTCCTGAAAGAGGGAGGTATTTATAAAGATATATGTGATGGGTCGTACTTCAAAAAGAATGCTTTGTTTTCCCAGCTAGAAAACATGCTCTCCAGATTCAACTTTATTATGACGATTTTGAGACCG
>NC_135449.1:16923106-16945606 GCF_051991255.1 Vanacampus margaritifer
GAAAGATTAAATGACATTAAATTATTGGGTGTACTTGATGACAATAAAATCTACTGGAAACCACACATTTAAATTGAACATATTAGATCCAAACTCTCAAAAAGCGTGTCTATTTTGGCAAAAGTAAAACATTTTCTCAACCAGAAGTCATTATTCATTTTGTACTGCTCTCTAGTGTTACCATAATTAAATTACTGTTCAGAAGTTTGGGAAAACACCTACAAGACACCATTTCAACCCGTTCCTATTTAAAAAAAAAAAAAATATACAAATACACTGTTTCTACAATCTAAAATTGATCTTGTGGAATTTAATACTGTACAATTTGTGTATAAAGCAAGACATAACTTACTGCCAGGCAATATTGAAAATATGTTTTCAGAGAGCAAGGCTCTCTCTCTCTCTTTCTCTCTCTCTTTTTCTCTCTCTCTCTCTTTCTCTCTCTCTCTCTCTCTCTCTTTTAAATACATGTTCGGAATATTTTTTACATACACATCAGATATGTCATGGTCACATTGGCCTGGTTACAACCCATAACTTTAGGGTTAAGAGACGACCACTCTACCACTGATCTACACTGCTCTCAGATTAGACCACAGCTGATATTTATGTTAATATATGTTTTTCATACTGGAAAAAAAATCAAACGTGTCAGTCTACTAGTCTTTCTGTTTCCAGCCAAGTTTATCCCCCCAAACTCTATCTCCAACATGGCAGAAAAAGAAAACTGATTACGCAGTAAATTTTAAAAAAAACATACACATTAGGAGTACAAAATATAAGTTGAAGTAAAAAAGAAAAATAAGAATAGGAAGAAAGAAAAGAGTTTGTATGTTCAAAAGGGGTAGGAGGAAGTTAAAAAATTATCTAGTCCTACCCCTTATTCGTTTTATGTAGATACAATGATAAGGTTAATGTATTTCAACAAAAGAAAATGTATAAACCTAGGGTTAGCGTTAGGGTCATATATACAAGTGCACTTTAACATACGCAAATTTGCCAGCAACATATGTACATGAAATTCATAGGCATATACCATAATACATTTATAAATCA
Source organism: Vanacampus margaritifer (assembly GCF_051991255.1). Classification (NCBI taxonomy): domain Eukaryota; kingdom Metazoa; phylum Chordata; class Actinopteri; order Syngnathiformes; family Syngnathidae; genus Vanacampus; species Vanacampus margaritifer. Next base: position 16,924,163 of record NC_135449.1, read on the forward strand.
GATCCTCATACTCGCATATACAATTTTCATAACACTCATACCGATACATCCAAAGAAATTACAGCATATATACAATTTTAACAGCTCATGTCTGATTTAAGCTTTTTTTGATTGTTTTTTACTTTTCTTTTAAACATTTTTTTTTAATTCAGCAAGTGACTGACATCTTTTCAGGTCCATTCCCAAATTATTCCACAAATTACCACCTTTTACAGAAACACACCTTTGCTTAATATTTGTTCTTGTTTTAATTTTTTTTTGTAGACACTTGTACCCCTTATGTTATAAGGACTCTTATTTCAAACAGCTTCTGAATACTGTGTAGATTGTTGTGTACTTTATACATTATTTGTGCTATTTTAAACTCAACTAAGTCGTAAAATTTCATTATATTTGATTTAATAAATAGAGAATGAGTTGGTTCTGTATATTTTGATCGATTAATAATTCTTAAGGATCTTTTTTGCAGTTTGAAAACAGGATCGGTATTTGTTTTATATGCGTTTCCCAGATTTCCACACAATAGGTCAGATATGGTAATAATAATGAACAATATAATGTGTATGACTTCTTATTCAGGACAGCCTTAGTTTTAGAGAGTAGCCCTATAATTGTTTACTTATTCCTTTTGACATAATCTATGTGTGACTTGCAGCATAATTTTTCATTAATAACTACTCCAATAAATTTATTTTCATACACTCTTTCTATTTCAATAAAATTTACCATAATTTTGACCTGTTGTGTGGTTTGTCCAGTACCAAAAACTATCAACTTTGTTTTATTTAAGTTGAGTGATAATTTGTTCATATCAAACCATTTTTTTATGTGTTTAATTCATACTCCACAATAGTCAGGTTCTCTCCTGTACAGAGTTGTGTCATCAGCAAATAAGACACTTTTTAATATTTTTGAGACACAACAGATATCATCTATATACAATATAAGTAATTTTGGGCCTAGCAGACCTTTGGGGAACTCCATGAGTGATCTTCAAGTGTTTTGATTGTATATTGTTTAACTGTAAGTACTGATATCTATTATCCAAATAACTTTTCCTCCATGTATATGCTAAACCTCTTATGCCTTATATTTCTAATGTATTTATTAGTATAGAATGATCTAAAAAAAAAAATCTCTTTAAAAAAAGAAGAAAAAAAGAAAGAAAATGCATTTTCCATTTTTAGATTTTTGTTGAATTGATCGTCCATATAATACAAATGAAACTGCAGTAATCATTTTTGTAAAAGTGATTGTCTAGGTCTGAGAGACAATGGACAACACTTCCAATTCGCATTTATTTCCTATTTATGCAGCTGAACATATAAATGCAAAGCATTATTAATACTATAGCCTATTTTATAAAGATTGTATACTGCTAACTACTGACTCATCTATAATGAGGAACACCATAGGTCTTCCGCTTATAACTATTTTGTATTCACGTTATTAACTCTACAGCAGCTCTTAATTTTGTATTCACGTTATGAACTCAACATAAGAGTGACGCACAAAGGCTTAAGGAATATTGTATTGTGGTATGGTATGAATGATGACGTTGGTTCAATGGCCGCCAAGTCTCAGTGACGTAAAGTGACCGTGATGGTCGAAGTGTAATGGAGTCCAAGTATAGAGTGTAACAGGCAGTGGTAAGAGAAGCATGGAACCCAAACATTTTAGGCAGCAATACATTAAAAAGGGAAATAAATATTGACTCACGAAGTGGGTCAGCATTTTGATTAAGACTATTATCTGCCATGGCGAAATCAAAAGGAATTGGCGTACTTCCGCCATTGCTTCTCCTTCCACCATACTACACACACGAGCTCAACCATGACGTAGTAGACATGCCATGTGAACGCCGATACACATCGTTACGGTTTATCGAGGTGATATGATCTACTTCGCGACAAAGCTTTAAGAGCAGTTTTCACCAGGAAAAACATAGATGTCAGAACTAGTTTAGTTTTCGACAAGACATATCCATCCGCTTCTACTTGAGCGTCAGGAGCATCAACGAAAGCACCCGGATGGACTGTCATGGCCGCCGTCGCTGTGGTTCCACAGAGAGCTGAAAAGGACGGCGAATATTGCCGCTGTGTGTCTTTTGCCGGCGTCACCGTGTTTCATTATGTTCGCTGTCAACGGGACCGAGGCTGAAGTTCCAGCAAGTTAATAGTAAGAACATTTTGATTTTCCGTAACTTTGTATAGCTTCGCGTGGGTGGTGGCTTTATTTACATGTCAACTAACTAATCAATAAACTCCAGGCATAATGTATTTTCGATGGCCAAAATTATACACGAATATCCCAGTCATTGTGGCAGTGGTGTCAAGTAATTTTCTCTCTCGCGAGTAGCTTTTAATTCTACTGATGCAGCGCTCCCCCTTCTTTTAAACTTGTTCAACAGTCACTCAGCAAAGTCAACAGATTTACATCATTCTGTCGTGCAAATGCTGGGATATTTTGCCCTTTTAATGTTAGTGTGCGCGTATTAGTGTATGCGTGTGTTCTTAAGTGAGCCAAGCCATTGTTTCTTTATGTTGTGAAACAGCCAACTTTTTGCTCTCTTGTGTCCTACATCTGACCCATAATTTAGTGAGCCAACCTTTGTGGATGAGGATACATACCTGCACGTTGAGATGATGAGTGATTAAATATTCACATCGTGATTATCGGGGTCAAAATGATCACAGGTATCCGTGTTGTATACAACATATTGCTACAGGAAATCTACATGTAAAAAATTGTTAAAATACAGATGCATGAACCCTTAGCATTCCAAGATTTGATTTAAGATACAAAACAATATAAAATCAGCACTATGTACTTTTTGCGCATTATAAATTGTAATAAGCAGCAATGGATGTGAGACCCCCTAGAAAGTTGAGCTTTTTCATGTATGTAGTTTTCTCTGGGCTAATTAGTACATGAGTTTATAAACAATATCTGTATTCCACCCAGTTAAGTTTGTATTCAGTAAAATTTCTGAGCACAAAATTGTGTCGTGACAAAACACGACATAGGATTGCAAGGTTTTATTTTGAATATGAAACAATATAAAATCAACACTTTGCATTTTTTACACATTAGAAATTCAGAATCATGGACTGGCCGTGGATCCTGCCTCACTTCCCCACTTTCTGTGTCTTTTTATGAAGTTTTTATTTTGTTTTGCCACTGGCTGTTATCGGCATTACCAGCCGTAACCCTGACAATAACCCTCAGAGCATATAGGCTGTTGTCAAGAAATTGTAGTTTTAAACAAATTTATAAAGCGGGATTCAAACCTGTGACCATTTACTGATGTGGTGATCGCTTTAACCATTATGCCATGAGTTAGTACACATTCACTGGTGCATAATTTGTACTTGTAGTTCTCAAACGATTCACAGCAAAATGGCGCTAAGTGGTTATTTGCCAGTAACGGCAAACTATCCACTTTGTGAAAAAAAAAAGGTTTGCTGATAAGTGAATAAAGCAGCACAAATTAACATCAGCTCACATCGCCTAGAGTTGAAGCATTGTTTAAATTTAAAAGGGTGAAACTGATTTCTTTTTTTGTTTGTATACAAATAGTTGGTTGCATCTCTGGAATCTACCCATCAAGTGTGACATTAGGTAAGTAAATCTTAGGTTAGGTGACATTAGGTAAGTAAATCTTTAAACTGCCCGTTTCTGAATATGTGCTGTGAGCAAGCCATTCTGCATTTCTGCCCTGTTGCATTTATCTGTGGTCCAGGAGTGTGTGTGACATGAGAGCCCAAAAATGAACTTGTTTAAAACCAGGTAAAAATTATATGCTTTAAATCAAACCTTCATGCAGTGTACTATGACTAAATAGGAAAATATTTTCTGATAGCGTCTACAAAAGTGAAAGAATCGCGTATGCAGTAGGTGGAGAAACTTTAAAGGACAGAATCGGGAATAGAAGCCATTTGGCGAGCCGATATTGAGCTGAGCACATGGACATGGACAAAATGGGCCGAATGGGAATGTTATTTTTATGTGTTTTTTGTGAACTGTTCATACGTGGATGTTGAGAATCTGTGGGTAGGATGGTCTCACAAACTGTAGCTGATTAAAAACTCATTTTAAAAACTAAATGCGTAAATAAAATGCAAAAAAAATCTAGTAGCTCTAAAAAGTCCCATTCACGATAGATATATGGGTGTACAAGCTCTTTTCAAGACAAGTTCAAAGAATTATATTCAATAACGCAGTGCTTCAACATTTAGGAGTATATCCCAACCAATTTACACACAAGCTGTGGTATCTCAGTCTGAACACTTGGTCTCACCCACATAATGACGTACCTCATTAAGACAGCCGAAGAAGAAAAGCTACAAATGTTGAATGGACACTAGTGATGCACCGAATATTCGGCCACCGAAAATTCAAGCCGAAAGAATATGGCTGAAAGAGGATGTTGTGGTGACGCAAAAAAACAAACAAAAAACGCTGTAAGCAAGTGTCTGTTTGAATTAAACACCAAACACGGGAGTGAGTGTCTGCTTGTGCCTTGTGTCCGTTTGTGAGTACCGGTAGCTTCATTGTGCACACTGGAGAAAGAAAGGGTCGCTTGGTAAACTATGTCAAAAAAGAAAGCGCTGCCGAGTACTGCACTACAGCTGAGCCACTCTTTCTCCTGCAGCGCCTTCCTTTTTTTCTTTGATGAGAGCCCCTCGAACGCTTCCACTTTTTCATTTGCATTCTGGTGGCCGTGCTAAATACTTTAGCTAATGTTAGCACTATTGCCATCAACAGTTTTAAACAAGTAAACACCACTATCTCCGGGTGAATACAGATCCGTACAGGATGCAGTGTATGACTTTGCAGTCCATTCCCAAAGCCGATTGGCTGGTGCAAAAAAAATAATTTATTTTTAAACGTTGCACATTCACATGAATGTGCCGATTTTAAGTGCTCCGCACCGTGTCCCGCTCCAAATAGCCTACAAATGCGTCATCCGCTTCGCACGCATCCGTGGCCGCCGGTGCGAAGTACTGTACATTGACTATAAAGTGCAATTGCACCGCCAGAAAATGCTCTGTTGCTCACCCCGCGTTTGGTGTTTAATGTATTATTCGCCAACATGTCTCTGATGTCTGTGGTGTGGACTTATTTAAATTTATATTGTGCTTTGTCAAAATGCCCGTGGCTTAAATATTTTATAATAATATTATAATTTTAATTAATTATAATAATACAATTTTTAAAAAATTGCCATAATTTTTTTTGGGCGTTTTGGTTTTCGGCCAAGCATTTTTCGCTTTCGGCCCAAAAATTTCATTTCGGTGCATCCCTAATGGACTCTGTTGAATTGTGTGCTAGCTGTGCAGCTGTTAATCAAATGAATAAATACCAATACAAGACTAATTACTGGGAATTAGGGCTGCCAAGATTAGTCAACTACTCATGACAATTAATATTAATAGTCCAGTCGTTTATAGAACACAATATTCTTTGGGCCTGGCAAAATTAGTCAAAATCCAGCAAAACAGCCTGGAGCGAAGGGGATTGCTTCATTGAAAATGGCTGAGGGTGAATGAGTTAAGGATTTCTTTATTTTTTTCATTTCAGGTGCATACCACATTTTGTTTGTGTAGATCAATTTTCTACTTATAAATTACACATACTAGTGAACCAAAAAACATTTTTGAATAAAGGGTAAATACAACAAAATAAAAAACAATGCAGGTGTTTATTTTAGTTGTGTACAGCACAGTGTATTTTCCTAATTTTACTCATCTGATTTCACTACATTCTAGCCCTACATTAAAAAAAGGCTTAGTCCCATGGAAAAGTGAAATATTATAGTTTCATAGTATTAGTGCTATTCTGCTTTTTTTTTTTGTTTAATTTTAAAATACACTTAATATTTACAGCAAAAAAAAATCTAAAGCCCACAGTATCATCATCAATTTATAAACATGTCAGAAATTATGGTGCAAGCGGCAAAATGTAAGTTCAATGTACTATAACCTTAAATTGTCTTCATTATTAATTTGTACATACTTTTAAAGAATTCAAAATATAAACTAATGATGGTTTTAAAAAGAGCAGATGTTTGTTGGTGCAATATGCTGCTATTTACATGTCGGCGCTGTCCTGTGAAAAACACTTATGTCCATTTTTGACATTTGTAAGTTTAGGAGATGAAACTGAATGAAGACATAGCAAAAACGTGTAAAAAAGAAAGGACATAAGTGTTTTTTCACAGGAGAGCGACAATATGTTCCGATTAGTCGACTAATCGCGACTGCTGTTGGTGATTAGTCTACAGGCAAAGATAGCGACCCCTGCCCTACTTTAAAACTATTTGCGGCGATCAAAGACTTTTATCTGCTGTGATCGGAGCGCAACGAAGCTAGATGCTATGCCAGCCGCCACACACGTTTTCCATGTCTCCCTTCTCCAACACAAGTGAGGATCGTTATCAGGTTCCTCCAGAGCTTGTTGATGAGCTGATCATTGGAATCAACTATGTTGGAATAGGGCGACATGGAAAACAGGCTGGATAGTGTTACCCAAAGACCAGGTTTGGGAAAAAACTGGGCTAGATAATAAGTTTGCTGTTGAAGTTTACAGTGGTGGTGGTTCGGGCCAGCATTAGGTAACCAAAGGTGGCCCGACACAGTCACGTGGTTGCCTTGGGCCACAGTTAATGTCGACCCCTCAGGGTTTTTCTTGGCTCATATTGAGGCAGAGGTGTTACCGGGGGGTGTTCGACCAACATCCAGCGATTACTATCCACGATTCATCGCCGTGGGAAGGGAGTGCGCACAGTGGCCGGCGATATGCACCAATTAATATTTATCGACTGGGGCGAAAGGCCACTGGCCGGAAAATGGACTGGGCATTAGGGAAATTCCTGATAGCCAGTCCTCCCCAACTGTTAGGTGTCTGGTCGTCTCTTTCATTATCCATCTTTGCTATGTATGAACCAGTATAGTGCTGCGGGTTGCAGTCCCCTCTTGGGTTGCAGCTATCGAATATTTTAGTATTCAAATATCCTACAGAAAATTCTATTGAATAATCGGGTATTCAGATAAAAATAAAATATTTTTGCTTGGTGAAAGAACAATTATGAATACAGAAGACATTAAAAACTTATTTACACTTAATAATGATCGACCAACTTTCATTTCTAGATATGTATATATATCTTTTTTTTAACTTATATTTATGCAGCGCTTAGCATTATTTTCCTCTCTAGAAACATTAGTGAGATTTTAGACAACCTCCCTCTCTATTAACTTTTAAAACATCATCTTTGTTCTTTGGTGTTTGACTTGGCATGATACTCACCATTGTTTCAGTGTTTTATGGTGCCTGCTGTATTTTGTGGTTTTAATTTATTGATATTTATTTTATGTATTTATTTACCTACCTACTTGTTTGTTATTTTGTTTACTTATTCACTTACCCACTTATAATATTTATTAGAATATTTTGTGTTATTTTGTTTTACCTGTCTATTCCATGACAGATTTTTCCATTTACAGCTTTGTATGCAGTAATGGCTGTTTTAAAGTGCTTTATACTGTAAATGAAGTTGAGTAGTGTCACTAATGACTTTTTAAATAGATTTTCCTGTCACTTATTCTATCGATTAATCTTTTTTGTTTTGCTAATTCACTCGACGTTAGACGTAAGTTGAATTGAGTGGATATAAGTCCTCATGATCTTTTATACATATGCATTATTAAACACCAACAATCGGTTAGCAACCACGATTAGCATTAGTGTGCTAGCGATTACCATTTAAAGTAAGCAAACGGTAATCGCCATTTAGTTTACACATGCATCATATCTATAAGATCAATTGAGTGGTTATAACCATCCACCCAAGCTACCGCTTGAAAAGGCTTAACGTAGCACCCGGAAGTAGAACTAATCTTGTCTCAACCTGAGTAGATGATGTTAGCATCCCAGCAAAGCATTTTGGGTATGTCTCGACCATTTAATTTTGGGGAAAAACTTAAAAATCAGTGTTTTGATAAGGCTAAAAATGCACATTTCAAGCCTTTTTTTTTTTTTTTACATAAACCAATAATTTAAAAAGTTTTGCTTCTATTTTATCAGTTAACAAAAGTAACCATATTGGAATCAATGTGCAAAATTTCTACCTTGAATCAAATACTTATTGAAATGTAAATCTGTGTTGATAAAGTAGAAAAGTAAAACTTTTTTGTCAACTTTGTTTTAAAAGCTAAACAGTGCTACTTTTGTCCCTCAATATGACACAAAAAAAAAATCACATTTTGGCTTTAACTCTTTCACTGCCAGACGTTTTCAGAAACGGGTTGTCCCCAGTGCCAGCCGATTTAAGCATTTTGACTGATCTTTCAAGGTCCACAGAAAATGTTGTGTTTGGACTATGGAAACACACATACTACCAAATGAAAGATTGGACTCTCATCTTTCATCAGAAGAAAAAGTTTGTTTCTACCTTATTCCGTTCTTCAGTCATCAACAATAGAAAATGGTTACTTTCACCGAAATTCTCAGTTTAGAAACAAAAAGCGGCGAAAACAAGCTTTTTGTGAAACAATGTTATTTCATGCACTCTAGTGAATTGTACACTTCTTTTTGTCCATGAATGATGCCACAAACACCTAAATAGTGCTTTACTTCTGTAAAACGCTTTCACCAACAATGAAAAAGTGTTTTTAGTTTGCAAAATATAATACGTTTATTTCCATTCAACAGTGTAATAATTTGACAAAACAATTTCGCTAACTATTTACAAATGTGTGCAACTGTGGTACTACTTACAATTATGTGGATGTTTCAAATACAGTTTTTCTTTTTATAACGCTCCCCTGCGTGCAAGGAGACGCAGCAGGACTCGCACCACAGATTAGTTTCACTTTCGCTTTGTGCGTTTCGCGTGCAACCGGCCTTTTTTTCCGGGGAATAGCAAGTAGCAGACTGTACACACTCCTCCGATGAATATGCATTGGACTCGGGGCACTCTTCGTCGTCCGATTGAACGTCGCGCTGAGCGTGCTCGGTTGTGCTCCGCGTTTTCCGGTGTTGGCATCGCTCGCCCGTGAACCTTTTATGACGTCGTCATAGCCGCCCCGTCAACGCTTCCAACTTCGCCGTCAACCTCGGAGTCACCATCATCATCATCGATGATGATCATCGTCGTCATCAATGTGCTCTTAATTCTTTCACTCCCACTGACGTTTAAAGACGTCAAGTAAAAACCTACGGAGCTCTGCCAATGACGTCAAAAGACGTCATCCAATTTTTTTTTTTTTAAACGGGTGGGGGTAACCCTTCCGCATCTCTGGTGAAAGTTTCAATTAGGTCTGTTGTGCCTAAGGACTATTTTTGGCCCCTTGAGGGCAGCGATGACTGTCTTTTGACAAGATCGGGTGGGCGTCAGTAGAGGCGGAGCTAGAGCGTCGAGCAGGAGATCAGAATGGAAAACAAAGGAAAAATGGCGACCGTTTGCGAGGAGTTCACGCCCGAGCCGTTTTATTTCAAAGACAAAAGCATCGACCAAAGCTAAAAGAGCACATTGATGACAACGATGATCATCATCGATGATGATGATGATGATGATTACTCCGTGGATGGAAAGCATTGGCGCGGCAGTAGAAAATGTGGGGGGGGGGGAAGCTAGATGGCTGAGGAGGAAGTGGTGCCCGTTTGGAAAGCAGCTCTCTACACTTACAAGACGAAAGGGATCGACCAACGCTAAAAGAGCACATTGATGACGACGATGATCATCATCGATGATGATGAAGGTGAATCCGAGCTTGACGGCGAAATTGGAACCGCTGATGCGGCGGCTATGACGGCGTCATAAACGCGGAGCACAATCGAGCACGCACAGGCGGACGTTCGATCGGACAACGAAGAGTGCCCCGAGTCCAATGCATATTCATCGGAGGAGTGTGTACAGTCTGCTACTTGCTATTTATTCCCCGGAAAAAAGGAAAGTGTAACGTGTAACGTTTGCACGCGAAACGGACAAAATGAAAGTAAACTGTTGTGCGAGTCCGACGGCGTCTCCTTGCATGCAGGAGAGCGTTATAAAAAGAAAAACTGTATTTGAAACATCCACATAATTGTAAGTAGTACCACAGTTGCACACATTTGTAAATAGTTTGCGAAATTGTTTTGTCAAATTGTTACACTGTTGAATGGAAATAAACGTATTTTGCAATCAAAAAACACTTTTTCATTGTTGGTGAAAGCGTTTTACAGAAGTAAAGCACTATTTAGGTGTTTGTGCCATCATTCATGGACAAAAAGAAGTGTACAATTCACTGGAGTGCATGAAATAACATCGTTTCACAAAAAGCCCTTTTTCTCCGTTTTTTGTTTCAAAACAGAGAATTTCGGTGAAAGTAACCATTTTCTATTTTGATTACTGAAGAACGGAATAAGGTAGAAACAAACTTTTTTTTCTGATGAAAGATGAGAGTCCAATCTTTCATTTGGTAGTATGTGTGTTTCCATAGTCCAAACACAACATTTTCTGTGGACCTTGAAAGATCAGTCAAAATGCTTAAATCGGCTGGCACTGGTGACAACCCGTTTCTGAAAACGTCTGGCAGTGAAAGAGTTAATAGCGTTGGTCGATGCTTTTCGTCTTTGAAAAAAACGGCTCGACCGTGAGCTGCTTGCAAAAACCGGTCGCCATTATGGCTTCTTCAGCCAATGTCCCCTCAACACTCTAGCCCTGCCTCACGTCTTCTGCTGACGCCTACCCAATCTTGTCAAAAGAGAGTCATCGCTGCCCTCTAGGGGCCAAAATAGTCATTAGGCACAACAGACTTGCTGGAAACTTTCACCACAGATGCGGAAGGGTTCCCTCTACCCGTTTCTAAAAAATAAAAATTGGATGACGTCATTTAACGTCATTGGCAGCCCTCCGTAGGTTTTTGCTTGCCATCTTTGAACGTCAGTGGCAGTGAAAGAGTTAATGTAGGAACCGAGGTCTGAGCTTGTCATCCCCTCCAATTGTCTGCTGATTTTTCAGAGTTCGAACCTCTCAGAACTCGTACAAATCGGTAAAGTAGAGTAAAAAATGCCTCGGAGTTTGACCTCATTCTCAAAGTTTGAACACCCAAGCAAACCAAGCAAAGCCGAACGTACCTTGATCGGGTGGCTGAGTGAAGCCGAGCGATGCAGAATGCTCACGTAGTCACGGTAGTGGAGACGAAGTGCTGTTCATTTTCAGTCAGAGCAGGTGAATACTCCCGAAGGTGCTCTTTACATTCGCCAGTGCATTTGGATTTTTCCACGACAATTTTCTTTGACATGGGCCCAAAGAAAGACAGCAGTGCCAGTGGCAGAAAAGATAAACGTACAGTGCTATGAACCATAGTGGATTTAGGAAGGAGATTATCTCGCCGTTGTAACTACTTCCGTAAATACTGGCACAAGGACCTCCCTTAGCTGTTCAACAACGTGCCTGATGCTAAACAGCGCACAAGAGCCCCTTGGTGGTCTAACAAAATGCCCAATGTAAAATATACTAACTCAGCACTGAACTAAAGCATGGATTCATTAACATAGCATTTTTCATCCACTGAGGCCATCAAACCACAACAAATAAGGTAAGGTATTTTTTATTGTTTAAATACTGTACAGGGTGTACATGTTTTTATTTTTTTTTATTTTTCAATAAATAGAAATTTAAAAAAGGGGAATTTTCTGTTTTTGGAGCTTCTGAACAGATTAATTGCATTTACATGTTAAACAATTCTGACTTTGACGTTTAAACTCCGAGGTACCACTGTGCAAGTTGTTATGTAAATTGAAGTGGCTGTTTTGCCATGACTGGCAAATTTCCTTTTAGCGTTATTTGATTGGCTAGTCCCCGGAGTAAGCCTGCCGTAAATCGGATATTTTCCCGTGATTAATTCGCTTCACCAAGTTCACCCCCTATAGATCTTCTTTCACTTTTCAATTTGTTTTGTCACTGAAAATAGTTCAGAGCAAAAATATCACTAACATTTGAGTTGCCAGTCATGGCAAATTAACCACTGCCTTAACAAATGGCGTGGGGCAACTTGAACAATTTACTTATGGCTAGGTAGCAGTAGCATATACCTGGGTTCTCTCGTTTTTTAGCAAGTGGTGAAATCGAGTCTTCCTCTCTGTATACATGGGTGCCATATCATTAGCGAGGTGCAACATGTTCGCTTTGGTGATTGCTCTTATTGTGCCCCTTTCTTGTCATACATGCTTCCTTGTGTAAATGACTCCTCCACGGTAAATATAGTAAACTTTTTTTTTTTTGCGGGAGTTTTGTTGTTGTTGAGTTCCTCCCATATGGAGTGTGTGAGGACACGACTGGCAGAGCTAAGGGTACGGAAGCCCATGGGGGCGAAAGCCGTGGGCGTAGAGCAACAAAATGAATTCAAAAAATCGATTAATCGCCCAGCCCTAACAATAATGTTAAATGACATTAAAAAATATATATGTTTAAGCTGCAAAATGCCGCAAATTGAATTTTTAATCGCTACTGCCACCTGTGGCCAAAAAAATTAACTGTACACTCTCTTCTTCAAATACACAAATGCGCACATGACTGCACATCCGCAAAGTGCGGTAAATTTGAACCCTAATCTAGTCTGAAAACTATTGGTGAAAGGCTTGTAAACAGCTAAGGTGTTAATCTACTAATTAAAAATGTTTGTAATAAAATGGTCAAATTAAAAGGCTGTTGTGAAGATATTTTGCGTCAAATTATTATATAGAGCAGCATTAAATAATTGGACAATGACTATTATGTGAAATTAAAATTGTGTTAAAATGTGTTCCAAGCAGGAATTAAACCCTGACCTTTATTGTACCAGTTATTTGCTTTAACCACTGCACTATTGTGGATATGGAAGTGGCTGTGACAATGTATGTAATTGTATTGAGTAATCAAGTGTAATACAAACCTGAAAATATGGATTAATATTTTAAAAAAAAATTAATGTCAAATGAAATTTAATGTAATGGATGTTAACTTGTTGTATAATGACTATTTATAAAATGAAAATGTCATGTCCATTAAATATGGAGGACCAAAAATGAATATAAATGGAAATAATACCAAAAAGATTTATTTTTTTAATTTGGCCTTTTTTGGTTCTCCATATTCAAATCACCCGCTCGGTACACAGGTTGGGATTAAGAGAAAAATAATTATGCTGAAACGCCTGCAGAGAGGGAGGCAAAGCAATATAAATTACAACTAGCTATCAAGTCATGACACCTACCTTCCTTCTTTTTCTTCGTTTTATTTTTTTCCAAACACATCCATGTGTCCTGCTGGAGTGTGAGTAGAATGCAGCCTATAATCAGCAGCTGAGCTTCCCTTGCAGTCTTAGAGGAATCACCACTGATTTTAACATTTGCATGTATTAGTTGTAGCAAGTGTTTAGAAGCATAGAAACCGTGTGGGGTGGTTCATTATTCCATTACAGAGATGTAATCAAAAGAAATGAAACAAAACCCCCCAAAAAGTCAACGTCTACTGAGCGGATTTCACTTATTGTGGGTTTTTCTTGGAACGTAAGGCCGTGATAAACAAGGGGACACTGTAAATTGAAAGCTTTACTCCTGCTTTCTTATCTCTTTGACTGCCAAAAACGTTAAATAACGTTTAGTAAAATCCTATGGAGGAGTGCCAAAGACGTTAAAAGACGTTTGTTTCAAAACAGAGGTGAAACTAACCATTTTCTATTGTTGATTACTCAAAAACGGAATAAGGTAGAAACAAACTTTTTTTTCTGATGAAAGGTGAAAGTCCAATCTTTCATTTGGTAGTATGTGTGTTTCCATAGTCCAAACCCATAATTTTATGTGGACCTTGAAAGATCAGTCAAAAGATCAGTCAAAATGCTTAAATCGGCTGGCACCCACGGCATCCCTTTTCTGAAAACGTCTGGCAGTCAAAGAGTTATAGAAACTCAGGTTGTACATACTCTTTGTCTTCAGAGAATCTCACATTGATGTTTGTTCCCCCTGCCTACTTAAGATGTCTTTAATGGAGATTAAACAAATGATAACTTTGAAAACCCTGAGCGGTATCCCTACAAGCAGGTTAAAATTGCTGTGAAAAGTATTTGCCCCCTTCCTGATTTCTGTGTTTTTCGCAAATGTATCACTTGCAAAGTTTTAATTTAATCAAATTAATTTTAATATCACGTCACACAGAAACAACCCTCGGATATATGAAATGCAGTTTCTAAACGATGATTTTACTTAAAGGGGGGTGGGGGGTGTTATGTGACAAAGTAATTAACCCTCCAGTTTGGGGAAAGCTGAGTTCATTTTCACAGGCCACACCCCCAAACCCGATTGCTACCACCTTATAAGGAACAAAAGACTTATGAGAAACTAACCAGCTATTCTGTGAAATGGTTAATTTCAACTCTTTCCTGAAAAAAATGTCAATTTTTGCGATTATGATTTAATTGTACTTTTTATGAATATTTTTGCATTAAGTACAGTGCTGCCATTTTGTGACAGTCACATGATCGGTTAAAAAGGTTACTCTTGTCTTCAAATCTATACGGTCCTTTGGTTTTCTTTTTTAAGACAAAAAAAGAAAACCAAAATACTGAGTCACATTATTTTTTTCTGGCAACTTCCTGAGTTTTGGCTGTTCATAACTCCACTCCCAGTAAGACACTGCTAAAAAATGGCATCCATGGGAGGGTTCCCAGGCAAATACCACTGCTGTCACAAAAGAACACAAAGGCTTGTCTCATTTGCCAAAAAGCATCTTGATGACCCTCGTGACTTTTAGAGAAACATTATGTGGACTGATGAGTCAGAAATGTAACTTTTTGGGAAGGTGTGTTGTAAAAATGGCACAGCATTTGATTAAAAGAACATGATGCCAAAGCTTGGTGGTGGCAGTGTGATGGTCTGGGGCTGCCCTGCTTCCTCGGGACTATCACAACTTGCTGTGGTTAACGGAAAAATTTATTCTGCTGTTTACCAGAAGATCCTGAAGGAGAATGTCCGGCCATCAGTTTGTGCCCTCAAACTCAAACGCACTTGTATCATGTAGCAGGACAACAATCCAAAACAAACCAGTAACTCCACCTCAGAATTGTTCAAAAAGAACAAAATTAAGGTTTTGGAGTGGCCAAGTCAAAGTTTGGATTTAAATCTAATTGAGATGCTGTGATGTGACCTTAAACGGGAAGTTCATGCTAGAAAACCCTCCATCATGCCAGAGTTGAAACAATTCTGCAAAGTAGAGTGGTCCATAATTCCTCCACAGCGGTGGTGTGAAAGACTCATCAGCAATTATATCAACCCCCCATTTGGTAAATAAAATCATCATTTAGAAACTTAGTTTTATATATGCTTGGGTTGTCTGTGTGATATTAAAATTGGTTTGTTATAATGAAACCTTTGCAATTGATAAATATGCACAAAAAAAATTATAAATACAATTAAAAATGATATATAATATATATAAATATAATAATAATATATAAATGCTACAACATATCCCCAAAATAATAATAAATAACTTTTCCCCTCTACTACTCAGTCAATATATCATGTTATATTCTAAAGTTGTTTTTTTTTGCTTTTTCTTTACTAATCTGATGCCGGGCCATGGTTTACTGTAATGATGGTATATTACGTAAATTGTAATCATTAACTCATTCACTCCCAGCCATTTTCATTTAAACATTCCTCTTCACTTCCGGCTGTTTTACTGGATTTTGACTGATTTTTCAAGGCTCACAGAGTATTGTGTTCTATTGCTATAAAAACATGGAACATACTAAAAGAAAGATTATTCTCTTCTTTCATCGGGAAAAAAAAGTATATTTAAATCTGTTTCCCTTTTGCAGCAATTAGCATTAGAATATAGCTCAATTTCATCATTATTGACAAATCTATTAAGAAATGTGAGTAAAAGCTTTTTTTCCAACATGGCCCTGGTTGATCTCTTTTGCTCTGCTGCCACCTGCTTGCCGTTTGTGTTATAACTACCATTTCTTCAACCGTTCTTTGCAGTTGAGAGTTGAGGCATCAAAGCCACCTGTATGCTCTAGCATGAAAAAAACATATAAATATGTCTTTGAGACACTTTAAACATTTTAAATAGAACATATTTATACATTTTTTGGGAGCAAATGAGTTAAGCACTAAATGAATGACAGAATCGTTTTACCAGAGTTAATATAAAACTTTTTTTTCTCTCGTAGATCCACAGCTATGGAAGAAGACCTAAAAGTACCTCCTAGTTCTGCCATAAATTACAAGGATGCAAAAGAAATGCCACATTTCAAAGAAAGAGGGTGCCTCAGTCAAGACAATCAAGACTGCCCACCTGTTAAGCAACACATTTCCACCAAGAGAGCCCATTGTAAAATTCAGCAAGGGGCTGTTTTTTCTGGAAACATTCTGAGTTTTGGCTGTTCGGTCTGTAAAGATACTACTACGTTCAGCCCGAATGATCTCCTTAAACATTTTCGAGGGGCCCACAAAGGAGTTTTGCCTACTTACCCTTGTGATTTGTGTGGATTTGTCACCAATGAATTTGCAGCTCTTCAACGTCACCGGATTGGGCACAAAAATACGTTGGTCACATGTGAGCTCTGCTCTGATGGAATTCAATATTCACTGCTTTTGCTGACAAGACACTACATAATGTGTCACAGCCTTAATGGGAAGTTTCACTGTGACTGGTGTGAGTTTACCACTGTGGATGCAGGGACATTTGTCCAACACATTCATCATCATAATGAGAGTCCCTGGAAATGTTCCAGGTGTCGACATATCAGCTTAAATGAAGTGGATCATCAAAACCATCTTAAAGCTCACACAATATCTTTACCTTTAATTTGTCAAATATGTGGATATCGTGCAACAACCATCACACAGCTTAAAACACACACATCAGCTGCTCACAAGACAGACCAGCATCCATACAACCAACAAGTCCATCCAAATGTGTGGAAGACATTAGAACCTGGAGCTGCTCGAACAAGTTCCTCTCCAAATTGCCAAAGTATACTTAAAAATATTTCTGAGCTGCAAGAAACACAAAAGTTACCAAATGGCTTTGGTATTTTAGGGATCTTACCAAACCAAAATGGTAGAATAAAACCTGAGATGGAAGTCCACCAAACAGTTGATGGGTCACCAGCAAAAAAGGACTATGCTAATGAAAACTCTTTGACTGCGGAACAATCATCACCAGTAATGTTGCTGGACAATGACAGCTGTGGCTCCCCAACCAATCCTAATGCACTGAAAGTTCTAATGGTCAAAAATAAAATATCTCTTCCCCCAAACTGTACAACCAAAGTGATGGGATTTAAGATGGTTGATGGTAAAAAACATCTAGTCCTCAAAGTAATACCAGTAGCAAAGCAAAACATGTGCCCTCAAGATAATTCATCAGTGGATGATTTGGACTCTTCAGCTACCAGGTCGCCATTTTTAAAAAATGAAGTCCATGTTGAGAATGGGGAATCATCTGCTAATAAGAGCTCCATATCGCCTTGCTTTGCTGTTCCACCGGAAAGTAGATCTTGCATACAAACAGAAGATGTCATGGCAGTTAAAGTGAAGATTGAAGAGGAAGAAACATCTGTTTTCACTTTTGAGTCCCCCCTTCATAGCGACGATTTGGGGAGGAAAGGTTGTCATTCTGTAAATGGGTCTTCAACTGAAGAGACATATTCAGTGACAAATTCACCTGATCCAATTGACAGACAAAATTCCCCAACCCAGACAGCCTGCTCAGAAACAAATCAGTTTGATAGCAAATCAATCTTGGAAAATTCTGAGACATTAGCAAAATTTGAAGCTAAGGTGTCTAATGTGCCCAACACATTCACTGTTAATTCTTTAAATGTTTCTCAGGAGGCATTGCAGAGTAAATCAACCTGCAAAAACAATGTTGAGAATTGTGGAGTAGATGAGAAGATAACTTGCACCAGAAAAGAAAATACTTTTGATGAGCACAAAGAGACTCCTTCTCGTAACTCAACTGAAAATGCTGGTCAGTTTTCCCAAAGCTCTCTAGAAAGTACAGAGAGCACAAGAACTGGGATTAGACTCTTAAATGATGATCAAAATTGTAAGAAAAATGTGGCAAATTTTGCTTCCCCAGCAGAGATGAGCTCAATCGCTTCAGTTAGGGAAAAAGACATGGCAGCACAAAGTTCTTTAAACCACAAAGTATTCACCTTTCACAATTATTCAAAAGAAGCGTTTGGTATTCCACCCAGAATGTCTGAACAAAATGATGATATGCCTGAACTTACAGCAAGCATAGAAATGAAGAGCAGTCTAACATTAGATGAATCTTCAAAACCTTTAGAGGATGGTGACTGCGCTGATACAGATGATGAAAACCCAGAGTCAGTGCTGAAAGATTTTAATGTTATAAAAATCGAGGAGGAGCTCATTCCTGTATCTAAAGATCTCTCCTATAAAAACAGTACTTCATCTGCGTTGGGCAGTTTTGTAGAACAACACTCAGATGAAATTATTACACAACAACTCCATAAGGAAAGAAATGAATCCTTACATACAAATGATTCTTCTAAACAAACAGAGACAGTTGTACAATTTATTCAAGTGCAAAATGAAAAGCAAGTAGTCTTGAAAACTAATGAGAAAACTCTGCCAATGCAGGTTAAGCCCACTCCAAGTTTTAGACTTATTACTAATTGTATAAGCCCTCAAATCAATGTCTCTTACATGAAGTCTGGGTTTGAAACCTCAAATAATCTTACTGGTGAGACTGTTCCTCCAAAAGACAAAAATATTGAAACTTCAAAGGCAGGTGGTAATGATAAAATTTCAACACTTGTTTCTTCTCTTCAAAGTGGTGTCAGTGCATCGCCACACCATTTCTTCATCAATAGCCCAAACTTAACAGGTCCTGTACTCCTTTCTAGTGCATCACATAATAATCATACAGACAAAGTTGCTAAGACACAGCCAAGGTGCTACTTGTTACCAAGGTCAATTCCATTTGTTCAAGCTCCAAACAGCTCCGGCCTCAAGCAAGCAAGTGCAAAACTCCCACTGTCCTCCCGACCTGTTTTGGCCATGCCTGTGAGCTCTGCTGACAAACCAAGCAATTTGCAGACTGGCCGCCAAACGTTTTTGCTGCGGTACCTTTCTCCACCCAAATCGAGCGTGCTTCTCAACAACTTAGAAATAAAACCCACCACTCAGTCTTGCCACATCAAAGAAAAAAGAGGAAACAAAGTAGTATTTAAAATAGTCAGCCCTACCACAAGCCTGCTTAAAAGTGGCTCACCCTCCTCAAGTTGTCAACCTTTACTTTTGGCTACATCACCTCCAACCCAGTATTTTCTTATGTCTTCAAACAAAACAAACGCTAATGCTTCCAACAACCTGAAGAAGACGATTACCAGACAGAATCAAGAACAAAGTGCTGTCAGGGATTCGACACCTCAGTTGACACCAAAGATAAAACCAAGTGAAGCAGATAAGCCTCAACTAGCCCCAAGGCCAATTCGACCTCCTAGTCAAAGAAAACTGAGCAGGAAAGCATTGTTTGATGAGCTTCCAACAACGGTGCATAAAGCAAGAAGGCTCACAAACAAAGTTCAGACTGACAAAGAGACAACTGTGCTTTGGAGTCCGATAGCAAAAGAAGTTGAAAGAACTCTGAGACTTGCCCCATACAACTGTTTCCAGCAAATTAAATGTCCCCGTAGATACCAGCCTGTCGTGGTGCTGAATCATCCGGATGCTGATATTCCTGAAGTGGCCAATATAATGAAGGTAATAAATCGACACAAAGGTGCTGTTTCCAAGGTGTCACTGTCGCAGAAAACAATTAAAGCGCTCACTGAACTTGGCACCTTAAGAGGGGAGATCTTGACTGAAGGTGTACTGATGCAAAGCCGTGAGCCAAGCCCCCGAGCAGTTCAGAGTTCAGTCCGAGAGCGTTTTCTTCTCAAACTGAAGCTAAGGAAAAAGACCAAAAAAAAGTATGAAGTCGTGCAACCACTATTAGGCAGTAGAAAAAAGACTGTGGTGTTTAACTGCTGGTTCTGTGGCCGGCTATTCAACAGCCAAGAACATTGGATTGGCCATGGCCAGCGACATCTCATGGAGGCAACTAGAGACTGGAATAAACTATTGTAAAAATTCACCTTTTTGTATGGATAAACGGGCCTATGTGAGGAACTCAAAGGGTTACAAGCTGTATATTTTACCACCTTTCTCACCTTGTCATTTTCTCTCTGTAAATACATTTGTTTTTATTTGTAATGGATATTTTATCGGTGCTTTATCTGTAAAATTAAATTGACCTAGCATGATTTCAGTCATGCACAGGTCTTTGAACTGTGACTGTGGTACACTCTAATTCATGAAGGTGTGGTAAAAGCACCGCCTTACAAATAGTGCGCAAACTATTTTCTCAGGTCTGCTTTGTAGGTGTGGGCCAAATTTTAAGTGAAGCCCAATGTTCGACATATAAGGATTTTCAACAGGTCAGTTAAAAAATATAAAAAATCAGTTGTATAAACATTTTGACTGTTTTCTACGCAAAAATCTGTGAGCACCTGAAAGTGCATGTTTCCGTGGAAAAAAACTCGCAAATTTGCGACGTTATAAAGTGTCAAATCTGCGAGAAAAAAACTCTGAAACGACAAATTAACATCGTGTAGCTATAGTCTAATGTAAGGATTCGTTGGCGGGTAATGGGACAATGTTTATAAAATGAAAAGGCAGGATGGAGATGGATTTATTCTTAATTTAAAATTTACTCATCATACACAGCAGCTAGAGCGAAACACTTCCTATCCCCTATCAGCTGACTAACACTACCCTATCAGAAGCTAGCATACTTTAGGTAAATGCAAGTGAATGACGGAGAGCAGCCGATTCAACACATCAACTTAGCTACTTGTACAAGAAAAATACCCAAATGTATGAATGTGTAAATAACAATTCTGGAAACATAAATGTATAACTTAAATGCTTAATCCTCAGGGTGTGGACCTTCTCTTTGTCGCTGGCAGCACCCAACGCTTCGATTTTGTTTTTTGCTGCGTTTCTCAGATGAAGATTTTTGTTTCCCCTCTTGAATCTGTCTGGTGTGGAAGATTACTATTTTCAATCAGATGTATTAGGTCTACCACAGCTTGACCTGAATTTTCTGGTTGCTCTTGTGGCTACAACCACAATTGCTCGGATGTCCTTCATAGATGGTGGTTTAATATCTAACAGAGCATTTGTCATTTGCCATCATTTTCCTTTCATTTTAAGCCTGGGATGCAACCTTCTGTTTGTCTTTTTTGCTTTCTCTGACTGCTTACTTCACATAATGGAATCTTTCCTCTTGTCTGGTAGCTGAAAAAGTAGCATGCTATCGCAAAAGCGCCTCCTTAAAATCAATAAAATATTTTTTCAACTGAGCACCCTTCCCCCGGTTTACCTGGGTGAGCA